>NC_065507.1:37282597-37289055 GCF_006386435.1 Epinephelus moara | reverse complement strand
GTTCTGTACGACATCTATTGCACGTCTGTCCGTCCTGGAAGAGGGATCCCTCCTCAGTTGCTCTTCCTGAGGTTTCTACCGTTTTTTCCCCCGTTAAAGGTTTTTTTTTTGGGGAGTTTTTCCTTATCCGCTGTGAGGGTCCAAAGGACTGAGGGATGTTGTGTGCTGTAAAGCCCTGTAAGGCAAATTGTGATTTGTGATATTGGGCTTTATAAATAAAATTGATTGACTGACTGATTCATTCTCAGCAGAATGAAAAAAATCAGCAGATTGCATAAACAGCTGTTGCAGCATATCATGTTCGGCACATGCACCCCTGCTACACCTAATGTTACCTCCACCTGGTGCATAATGCACAAAAAGATATTATTCCAACCAGAGAGAAACAACTGGTTCAAGCAATTAAATAGTTATGAAACTAATATTTTCATAGTTAACAGATGTTGTTACACTGTTTACACCACCCCTCTCAACCCGATTGAAATTTCCTTGCGATCAGGCTGGATCGGGCCAGTCTTTTCAGATTTAAGTGGTTACACGAGGCATTTTTATTCTGATTGGACTATTGTTATGATTATTTGTGGAAACTTAGGGTTCACTGACTTATAGCATAACACCACAATCTTTTTCTAATCTTGAATAAAGTATTGTAGTAACCTGAACCTAATATGAGCCCAACCTTCAGAGTCACATTGCTCCCATCATTCATTACATGATAATCTACTGGTAGTGGTGGAATGAAAGTACATTTACTCAAGTAAAATCTTAAGGTACTTCACTTAGTTCAGTGAGATATACTGTACTTTTCAGTTACAGTATGTATTATTTCAAAGTTGCTATATCGAATCAAACCATTGCACCCAGCAGTTTGGGGAATCATGGTAATAACCATGCTTGTGTAAACTGCTAAATAATTTAAATTCCTTTGTAAAATTAGATGTTTGTTTCCAGCCTGTCTGACTGCCCATGTTGCTACTCATGTTGAGAAAAATGTTATTGTAATTAATGGGAATTATGGCCAGAAGCACAAAAACCCAATGCAGGTTTCATGTTCTCAGCAGACTGGGAAGTGTCCCCACCTCCTCCTCCTCCTCCACACAGGAAGGAGTGTTTGGGATTTTTCCTGGCAGGATGTAGCAGGTGGAGAAACAGGCACTCCTTGTGGAGGAGGGAAGGAGGGAGGCAGAAGGTGGATAATCAGGATCAGGCTCCTCTCTGTGCTGACAAAAGGTGAAAACATGGAGGCAGGAGGCTTGTTGGAGATCACTGCGTGTGTGTGTTTGTGTGTGAGAGAGATTATTCAGATGCAGACCTACCTGTAGGCCTGTATGTGTGAGTGAAAAGACACTTATTTGTTTGAGTGTGTGTATTTTGATCCTGTGTGTCTACATGAGCGTAAGTGTGTCTGAGTGAGTGTGTGTGTGTGTCCTCCCACGCTCCACAGATCAGTGGAGAAGTTTCCAATATTAGACTCTCTCAGACTATCGATCAGCATCCTCTCTCGTCTTTACCTTCGTCCTCTCCTCCACCTCTCTGGCTCTCATGCAAATCTTCTTTCTCTGTTTTAATCCACCTGTCATCCCTCCATCCTGCCATCTCATCTCTTTCTCTGTTGTTTCTCTCCTTTCATCTCTGCTCTCTGACCAACTTTGGCTCTCCTCGTCTCTCTTATCATCCCTTTCTCTTCCTCCTCTTTGCTACTTTCCCTCTCATCACGCCATCATGCTTTTAGTTCGCAAATTCTCCTCAGGCGTCGAGTGACTCAGATATTTCTGACTAACAATGAGGAGGCAGAAGAAGTTTTCCATACATTTCTCTTTTTTTAACCACCATTTAAATACCATGGCTGGATACAATAATGATTTTATGTGTTTATGACTATTCAATATCTGTATTGCTGTAAGAAATAAAACACGAGTCAACCCAATCTGTCTGAAATGATTCATGAGGGGAGAAGCAACCAGGACAATCTATGTCAGTTGGCATTACTGAGGTCAAATCAAGACTGATTGCTTTTTGAGTGTTTTGGGGGAAGTTCAGGTCAAGTCAGGTGTCAAACAGAAAAGGCAGGCAGAGCAAGGAGAAACTGTTGCCTCTGCACCAGCAATAGCCATGGCCAGAGGCTTTATGCTTTCTACTGTCCATCCCTCTGTCCGTACATAGGTACATCCATTCCAGTCTCATGATCGAGATATCTCAAGAATGCCTTGAGTGATTTTTTTTTATTTGACACAACAGTCCAGTTGGACTTAAGGATGAGCTGATAAGATTCTGGCGGTTGTGGGTCAAAGCTCAATGTCTCTGTGACCTTGTCTGTGTCATTCTTGTGAACGGAACATCTCGAACGCCTCGAGGTGCATTCATGTTAGTGCCCAGCAAAGACAGCTATTGCCTAGCATCACCATGCCTTGCCAGGACACATTGTTAACTATCTCCTGCTGTTTTGCTATTGTGGAGCTAATCTTGTGGGACCAAATCAGCATCTGAATGGACTGAGGTGACATTTGCAGGGAAGTTATGTGCTGCTGATCAATGTAATGCAGCTGACCAGCTATCTAAGCTTAACTTGAAATTAACAGTGAATTTTCCATCGGTGAACTTTTGTTTGGTCGCTTGTAAAGGATAAGACGTATGTTTATGTATGTCAGTTAGCTTGATGAAAAAGGAGACTTTAGCAGGAAAGTCGGCTGTTGTTTGTGGCTTCTGTGTTGTGTATCAGGCTGCTGATACATAAACGACCAAGACTTTGACTTTACGCCTGCTGACATTAGATTTACACCCATCTTAGTGAGAAGAAGGCTTAAGGCTAGATGGTGCCATCAGTGTAACTATTTGGTTTGACTTAGACCACCCAGTCGCCAGAAAAGTGTTGGCATTGTACATTTCTGCAAACCACAGATATGATATATTTGTACATTATCATGTAGCTAATATGTTGAAATGTTGTGTTTCAGCAATGCTATGGTTAACATCTGGTTAGGTTTAGGCACAAAACCTACTTGATTATGTTTAGAAAAATATTATGTTTTGGCTTAAAATATTTGGTTTTGGCACTTTTCATGGCACAGTCCCGGTGGTAAAACAGTCATGGATTGCTAAAACACAACCGGATTGTTGTGTGTTGGTCTCAAATGACAGACTTCTGGCCTGAATGATGCACCATACACCATCCCCTCCGTCCCCCAATGACAACGTTAGCTTAATACTACGTCACTTTAGTAACGTTGCCATGACACATATGAAATGTACAAATGTAATGTGCTGTGTATATGTGTTTGCAGAAATGTGCAATGCCAACATTTTCTTCTGGTGACTGGGCTGACTCGAAAGGCCAAGTTATGGCTGACTTAGCTTAAAAACCAGGCATATACACTTTTAGTATAATTTCTCCATGTTTTTCCATTTTCTCCCACATGAAAGTAATCCAGCAATAGTTGTCTGTACATCCATGAGTACAATGCAAAAGGGGAGCTGCTTACAGGTAATTGGCATAACGTTAATGGTGCAAACATGCCAAAAATGTAAACAAAATATAGGTCAAAACAACAGGGCTCAAGTTGTAGTTCCCAGATTACTAACAGATGGCAACATTTTACAGTACTTCATGTTTTCATCCCCCAAAGCCCACTTTGAAAACATGCAGTTTAAAATAGAGTATTATTGAAACAGACACATTGTTGTGGATACAAAAACCCTTTAAGGTCAGTTAACCAGCCCAACAATTAATTAGCATCCTTCCTAACAGGTGAACCAACTGAGCTGAGTCATGTTTTACTCAAAGTGAGAGTTTCATGGTAAACCTACACTTTACTGTGTGTATCATTAAACAGACTTTTTCCTCCACCACAATGTATATCTGTCCCCATCATCTGTTGTATCTCATCCTGGTGAGTCTTGAAGCTCTTATCAACAAACCGAAGCCGCCTGGCTGGTCCCTTCACCACCTGAATCTCTCAAAAGCCAGAGTGAAGCCTGAACTTCCCAGCATGCCGAAGGTATTGGAAGCAGCGTGGCATTACTTCTTTGCAATTCTCTTTCCTGCTGGAGCCCAGATGGAGACAGAGCCCAGATCAAATACCCACGATCCCCTGGGCAAGGAGAGGGAGTCTGGCAGTGTTAGATTAGATGTAGCCGTGTCAATAATACAGCACTCACACTGGCAGTCACCAGGAAAATAAATCTCTTCACCTACTGTAGGTGATAACAATGGTCAATGAAATATTACATAGGGAGAGATATTCTTTAATAAAGCATCTCATGAAATGTAATTGAAATATAAAGAGGAGCTAAATCAACTTGAAATTCCTCCAAAAATCTCACACACAACAACAAGGATACTAAAAATACCAAAGATCCGCACTGCCAGCAGTCCATACAGGCACAAAATATACTTACAGTAAATATACATTCACACAAAGAAATGGTCAAAGGACAAGAGAGTTAGAGATGTAGGATGGAAGAAAATGAGAAGCAAAACGCAGGAACAGAGCAATAAATCGAGACAAAGTAAGACCCGAGGGGGACGAGGGAAGACAAATAGAAAGAGAAAGAAATGAAAAGGTGGGTGGTAGAAAGAAAAGGAAGGACAGCCAAACGGAGGCAAAAGAAAACATTCATTTACTGTTGTATTCATGTTTTAGATAGTGAAGAGAAGGAGAGGATGAAAACTGAGGACATTCATTTCAGAAATAGAAAACAACATGCTGACAAGGAGAGGTGTGATGGGGGAGAATAATGGGAGGAGATAAAGAGGGAGGGAGGTGGAGGGGGAGGGCAGAGAGCAGGCGGGGAACAGCCAAAGAGAAAGAGAAAGATAATGACGGTGGGATACAAGGACAGAGCAGTTTCCTTTTTCTTATTATTTCTGATCGGCTTTATCTTCACCTGCTCTAATCTACCATGTACCCTCTGCCACTGTATGTTCTGCCCCTGACTACATCTTTTTTTAAAAATTCTGTTAGCTCTATAAAGGGAAGCATGGACTGCAATCACTTCAGTTTCTGTTGTTTTGATACTTAGAAAAGGCCATGGTAAGGCCATAGAGACCATGGGCATGATTATTTTAAGGTTTCTTTTTTAACATTAAAATATTAAAACTCTGAACTGCTAATCTACAAATAAGCTCTAATCATCAGAGTTTGCTCTTTGGCTGCTAGTGCCATGTCTTAAAGGGTACAGTCAATTGGTCAGTTGGTTCAGGCTGTTTTCACAAATTTTTCATATGTTTTCCTACAAAAAGCATTATACACAAAGTCATACATATCCCACATATTTTGAAAGGCTGCGATCACGTGACCAATGTGCAATGTGATGGGAGTAAACAAGGAAGCAGTCCTGAGCGCTTGTAAGAAGGCAGGTTGTGGTGGTGGATGGGTCACAAAAAACTGGACTTTTGCCTGCGACTTTCCATTGGAGCGGTGCCTTACCATGTTTCTTCTCCTAGACCTAACCACAGCAACTCTTATTGCCTAAACCTAACCTCCGTGACTTTATGTTAATTACATAACTGTACGTTAAGGACAAAATGCCATGGGATGTCATACAAACTGTTGTCCATACATTTTTCATTAGACACGTATAAATACATATGAACCTTTCTATGAGAATACGTTGATTGGTTAGTTGATTTGTTTTATCTCAACAACAGTTGGATGCACTGCCACAATATCTGAAACAGACCTCTAGAGCATGAATCCTACAGACTTTGATGATCCCCTGACTTTTCATCTGTAACTTCATGATGAAATCTGCACAACTGCCTGGTGGATTAATGCAAAATAATGATTTAACCTTTTGGTTTTATTTAAAATGAACATGATGGACACTGTTTTTCACCCAGTGCAAAGCGGCACGCAAAGCGGCACGTAACTGACATTGCTAGTTTCAGACTGACACAGTATTTTTCTTGGCCAGTGCCCATGTTGTGTAAGTAGCAAATGTACTTGCACCCATCTGTTTGCCCATGGGCATGCTGCTCTTAAAATTGATGGCGTGTTGCTATAGTCAGCAGAAAGCAATTGTCCATCAAAAAATTGGTATAAAGTTGGAACTGTACAATGTTTTCCTGCTATTTAAAGGGGTGCATTATTCACATAGTAACGTGCTGACATAGGCAGGTTCACTGCTTGTTACGCACAGAGATGTGCAGTTAGGTTGAGGGTGGGTGAAATAATCCATCCTTAATGAGGAAAATATTAAAAAACATTTTGTAAAATGTGAACATAACTGTCCAGCTCCCTAACTCTGCAAGTGAGCATTGCACATAAGAAGTGCTGTCTACTTTAAAGGGACATTGTGTAACATTTTCAGTTGTTTATTGGCAAAAATTGATGTCTGCATTCATAAATATGTCATCACTGGTGTATTATTACCTCCACCAATAATCTGACTTATTCTCATAAAAGGAGAATTTCGGATTTGCTTGTACATTGTGCGGGTAAGTCGTCTGTGGGGTTCCA
>NC_065507.1:37260215-37282544 GCF_006386435.1 Epinephelus moara | reverse complement strand
AGAGCTGCTGAAGGAGAATGGTAATGCAATCGCCGGTCACGTTGCCTTTTTGACTCCCTTTTGCGCCTTCTTGGCGACGAGGATTCCGTCTCCCGTGATGCTGCATAATACATGATCCTGCATTATGCTCAAAGAGTGGGACTTTGTTATGCTGCAGTAGTGCCGGGGTAGTAGCGGCGCTGGCCGCTAACGGCGGCTAACAGCTGTTAGCGGCGCAGTGTTGCAAGGAGAGGGATGAGGTGTGTGAGGTTGAGCCACTTGTCAGTTGTCAAAGGACAAGACGTGATTGGTTTGTTTTGATTTACACCCGCCCCAACAGTCCTACATTGTAAACACAGCCAGCATGGTGAGGAGGGGGTTTGTCAACTTGCGTCCCGTGTGTCTGTGTAGGAGCCTGAATGAATACTCCATGTAGTATCGGATGACATGGTTTCATCAACGTTATCATAGCTTTTTGGTACACAGCAGCTACCGTTGTTGCAATATGCATTTGAAACAGTGAGGCGCTAGAGTGCCATATCCGTTTGAATGCAATATATGATTTCAACGTTAGACGGGAGAAATTCCTACACACTGTGGCTTTAAAATGGCATTGTAAACAAGCTTCAAGCTTCAAGCTTACTGCTTAACAATACTTGCAAACTATCAATATCTGTAGATGTCTTGAAGGGGATTCTTACTCAGTGGCAGCTATGGTGAGCTGCCTCAAACGCAACAGGAAACATAACTAACTGTTTGCTTTACATCTGCTTGTTATCTGTCTGTAATTACAGGGTCAATCTCTTCATTGTTAAAATAAATAAATCAAGCCCACATAATGTTATGTAATGAGAAACAAAACATTAAAGAAATTACCCCTAAGACCTTGAGACTTGGCAGACTTTTTAATAACCAGTTTGACAAACCGACTTATTAAGGCTCTGATATGGGCAGAGATATTGCTGGTAGACATGCCTCTTGTGTCAGAGGTCAATCCAATCATTACAAATTAACATTTACACTCATGACTTGTTTTGACTTGTGGGTGAGCACTAATTAAGAAACAACCCATCAGCAGTAATATTGATTGAGGCAATTATGAGTTAACATAAAAAAAAAAAAACACTGTCTGATGCTATTATTTTGCAATGCTATTATTATCATTATTATCTTTGAACTCTGCAATCAAATGGCACTTTTTTCTTGTCAAATGCTTCGTATCTCTTAAATCTGTACAACCATTGACATAATTACAAGTGTATAGTGTGATGACATGGAAGACATAAGCCTTAGCTTTCTGCTGCAAAGAAAATGAATGGTCTAGACATTATGCTATTCATTTTAGATTGATATACATATACAGGATTATGCAAACAATGATCTCCTGCAACAGATATGGGGAAATTCCGAGGAAAGTTCAGTGTAATTATGGTGAACGTCTGCACCACACATAAGAAGAGGTACTACAGGGTAATAACATGATCAGACAGGAGCCTTAGCTTTATGCTACAAAAGTAATTTATGTTTTAGCTTTAGTTTTTCTTTTTTTAGATAGATATATTAACATACAGGATTATGCCAACAATGATTTCCTGCAGCCATTATGGGGAAATAAAGGTAAAATAAAAAGCTATATACCAGCACATAAGGTAACCTAAGGTCGTGACGTGATGAAGGGGGAGACAGAAACCTTAGCCTTATGCTGCAAAAGGATGAATGCTCTAGTTCTTATTTTAGATCTATTTAAACAGGATCATGCAAACAACGATCTCCCACAGCTGTCAGTTGGAGGTCTGTTTTTAAAGGGTTAAATTTATTCTCCTTATTTTCTATGTGCTGGCACTGTTACAGCTGAAGGTTGACTATGCAGAAAGTGTGCACATTAAAGTGAAGAAAACATTTTTGTGCAAACAAAAATTAGGGGTGATGTTATGAGAAGCAAGGGGAAAAACTGGCAAATAAATCATGAAAACCTTCACTTCCTTTCTACCACATACAGTTGTCATTGCTAAAAGTTTGTTGTTTACCATATCTAGACTACTTTAAGAATCTTCTGAGATCACTCAATGTTGAAAGCTGAAATGGTAAAGTTGTGCTCCACAGATTCTCAGAGGGTATTTCTATCTTTACTTTCACCAATCCACAGTGAGGTCAGCGGTCAGGATCACCCAGAGAATCAAATCTCTGGTTGGGATTTAAAGTCAAGGATGAATCAGCAGGGTGGACTGCACCAAATCATCCTGCTGAAGGAGGCTCTTCACTGCATCACCCTGCTGCCATGAGCTCTCAACACAACAAGCTATGTTTGAGATTTGTAACAGCTACAACTGAAACTACACAGACATCCACAAAACCCTCAGACTAATGGATCGCCAGATTTTGTCGTCTGAATGTCGCTATTGTTTTTGATTTTTTTTGTGTGTGTGTGTGTGTGTAGGGGGGCTAATTATCTGTTAAGTTTTAGCCAAAACGAGTATTGTTTACAGTGAGTAGCATGAGGCTGTGATCCCCAACACTGAAAAAAAACCAACAGTATTTTAATTGTTGATTGTTTTGACACATCACAGACATACAACACATCCAACTCATGCTGTTAACATGGTAAATTTAAGATAACAAAGCCAATACATTCCAGTTCCATCAAGCAAAGGGGGAAAAAAACCCACTTAATTCTCAGTTTAGAGTTTTCTGATCCACACACTTTGTTACCCCAACCACCCAACCGCACCTCTTCCCAAAGAGCTTTGAAAGCACTGAGGGTTCATTCATGCTCAACGTTAGATATGAAGACAGAGACGGACAGAGCCTTATGTCCATACTCTGTGTTCATTTAGTCCGTGTTTGTATGCATTTCCTGAAAGCTTGCAGATACAGATGAAACAGAACAGTACCACCAGAGATCATGGAGGCACTGTAGCATAGTTCAAGTGAGATTCAACGATAGGAAGGAGCAAGAAATTTTAATAATGGCTGAATGGTAAATAGTGAAAATAATTCTTAGTCCACGTCATGATGTAACCTTATATGACCACACAGACCATCGCCATCTACAATGCTGCCTCCGTTTAAATGTACATGATTACAACTTCCTCCACTACTGACTCATTTGTTGTTGTGTGAAACTTTTGACTCTGCCCCCTAGCGCCATCTATTGGCTGTGTCTATGCCAACATAAAGGACACAAGGAAGTATGAGGGCAACAAGGTTAAAACGTCTGAGACAGACTTATCTGTTTCCGTATGTAAAGAGAGTATCAGTGAGGCCACACACTAACAACCGCATGCTACCTCCTCCTTTGGTCCTGACAGAAAACAGTCATAATTCACACAGCCACTAGACTTCCTTGCCAAATTAATATATGTTGTTTTAATCCTTTGAACAAACAACCAGTACTGTCACATACAAATTTTAAAATACACCACAGTATTTTGAATAACTTCATAAAATCATTTAACGGGTAATTTCAAGTTCTCCTTTTTTAAAGAAACAGTGGTCACACTGTGCAACACAGTCAGATCCTCCACTGTGGATAACATCTTCACAATAAACAAATAATCCTCTGTGATGACTCCTGTACTTCACTTTGCTCTGCCAATAGACCTTTTCGTCTGTCTTGCATGGAAATGGACAACTAAAGGTTAATAAGCTAGTGAGCTTTCATTTCTTGAGTGAAAAAAGTAACAAACTGCAGATTTGATAAAGTCAGTAAGTATAAATCTAATATAAAAATAATACATTATAAACACTGTAAAAAAAATATGGTGGCTGCGTGTGAAGGTTTGCCTTTAGGAAAACATCATTTATGGTTCTGAAAACAAACAAAAAAAATTATATGCGTGTCACATACACTACAGCAGTGAACAGAAAGAGTCAGACAAAATATCAAACAATGCTGCAAAATAACAGGAATAAACACATTTGCATTGAACCATCAACTCAGCTAATACAAACAACTCAAGGAGCACCAGGGTGTTGTATAACGTGTTGTGCAAAAATATGCAAATGGTGTGTCTCATGTGACGATACGCTGATGACGCTGCTGTTTACACCCAAGTTTGGTTCATTTGGTGGTGCTGCAGGAAAAACAGCCTGGAGCCAAAGAGAGGAGGTGTGGATGAAGAGAGACTCACTGATATGATAAAGGCAAAGTAAAGGGCAAAGACAGAAGGAAGAAAGAAGGGAAGGCAGAGATAGATAGATAGATAGATAGATAGATAGATAGATAGATAGATAGATAGATAGATGTAGGGATGATGATGAGAGAGAGTCAAGGATGGCAAAGAGAGGGGACAGCAGGGGAGGGATTGTGGGAATAATGCTGGTCTGTTCCACTCAATATTTTAACAGATGGCACCCTCACACACATACACACTCTAACACCCACACTCACGCACACAGACATTTTCTGTCTCTCACATGCACGTGCATACACTCATGCTGTGTTCACCAAAATAAGCAAACACACACAGACTGGCTGGAAAACTGGGCTGCGTTTCAGGAGAGGACAACGTGTGTGTGTGTGTTTGTGTGTGTGTATGTGTGTGTGTGTGTGTGTGTGTGTGTGTGTGTGTGTGTGTGTGTGCGTGTCTAGGTTTATTTCTGAGTGTGTGTCTCTGGGTGTTTTTGTGAGAATGAGTCTGCTTATATGTACACGTGTCTGAGTGGGTGCAAATGTTTGTGTGCTAGAAAGGATAACTTTTTTGTTGTTGTTTTGCTATATTTTACTGTGGATTAAAACCTAGGAACAGTTACATTACATTATTATTCTTGTTAAAGTATTATTTTTATACAGGCCCATTTGCCAGAACAAAAAGAAAATGTTGGCATTGTATGTTTATGCAAACGACAGATAATGTTACATTTCTAAGTGTCATACATATCATATCAATATTTTCAAACTGACAAAGTATAAGAGCTGACTTCATCTTTGAGAGGTGGATGGACAGTGGATGTTGTGTCACCTAAGAGAGACAACTGCCAAGCAGCAGACCACTGTTTGAGACCAACAAACCACAAAAACAGTTGTTTTTAGTAACCCATCACTGTTTCCAGTGTGAATAGTACCATGAAAAGCTTTTTTTTTTTTTTTAACTTAGACATTATTGCCTTTTTTGCCAGAATTGTGTCAGCAATATCACATATTTTAATCCAAAACATCATCTTTCCTTATCATAACCAAGTAGTTTTTGTGCCTTAACCTAACCACACATTAACCACAGCGTTGTTGAAATGTAAAGTTTCGATGTATCCGCTAGACAATAATGTACAAATGGAACATATCAGTGGTTTGCAGATATGTACAATGCTAATATTTACTCTGGCGACTGTGTTGCTTGTTAAATGTGCTGCATTTACACTGTGCTACTTTAGTTTACTATTATACTCTGTGAAAATTCAGGTGTGTTCCAGCTGTTAATGTTAATTCTATTAGGCAGGCCCAAGGGCTGAGGGAAAGAGACATTTGTGAGCATTATGTGTATGAGCAGTTATCCGGTTCTTCGAATACATCCATAGTTCCATTTTCAGCCAAACACCATCTGAAATGTGTGTGTGTATTGTCACATGGGATGTCAGCTGGCCCATATATAGAACATGGATGACTGGACATGGCAATATAAATATCCACTTAACATGCAACTCCCAGTGGACAAAACAGTCTGTCAGCTGACCTCGACTCTCTCTGAACCCACAGTCATACTTTTAACGGCTTTCATAGCTATTAAAGCCATTTCTTGAATTTAGTTTCTCCTTATGTTCAGCCAGTATATTCGGAGAATGGTACCAAGCATGTAGACAAGGCAACCAGTGATGGCTGGATCTAGGTGAGTGGGTGCAGCTGTACCAGTTAGGATGCGCTGTTGTCCTTTTCACACTTGATGATATAAAGGTTAGTATTTTTGACTGCTGGTTGATGGCATCACCTACGGCACTGATGACTTTGTCTAAGAACATGATGGTAAAGACTGGTGAACTGCTCCATCCTCTGGATCTTAAAAATAAGCAGGGTCATGGAGAACAGAGGGTCCCAGTTACTGGGGTTAAGAAGCTTGGGCACTCACAGGTATGTGTGAGTACCAAAGGGTTAATCATGCATTGTGCTAACAGTGTTAGGAGAAGGCCAACATCACCAAAGAAGAAAACAATTGGACATGGTGTCAAATCAGAGAGTTCTAACTCCAAACTAAATTTGTCACTAGGGTTGGACTGGAATAAATCATTTCAAACTGTTTTGATACTAAGCCAAGCACAAGACCAAATACTGGATTTTACCACAGGGTGCTGCACTTGACTCAGCAGCTGTTCTGATATCGGACACGATGACACCACGTCCTAACAGCTAATGAGTGTCTGACTATCGGTGCATATTGTGTAACATCTGAGCTCTCTGCCCACATTGATTCCATTAAATATGCACTTGTTACGTCATGTATACAGACTACATAAATATGCACTCCAGATCAGACTGGATATGAAACCACTAAAAGATAGGTGAGAAGCCTATTTGTTATCTTCCTATGTTTGTATTTTCAAATAGATAATGCAGGTTTTGTATTGTGATAATTATTGTAAATAACATACAATATAGCCAACAACAGTTAGCGTAAGTTGTTATTAGCAATTGTCATTTACTAGAAGCCCTCCAGTCAGCTGCGTACGTATTTTGGTTTTTGTGGTAAAATAAAGACATATCGTGTCGTTAATTCCTAATTTCAACTTAATGAATCAGCCCTTCCTCATCCATTGTGAGTGACAGAAATAAATAGAAAAAAAGTTGTGCTAGAAGTGACATGCCATAAATCTCATGGACAGTTAGAATACCTCTTTAGTCAGTCTCAAATGTCAAATGTTGTCATATTAGCATGGTTTTAGTTTTCTTGAGAGACTAACTCTGCCGTGTCTCCTCTTGTCACCCCAAAAAACACATGAACTTTTCAGTAAACAAACATACACTTTGTGCACTATGTGAGGTGGTTCTGAACTGATTATCCTAATGTGCTGGTCTGTGAATTTTGCAGGCTTTATGTATAGATTAATGTTCTGGGAAATCTAGGGAAACATAATAAAATATAAACAGCATCTATGATGTGAGGGACAGAGATTGTAGTAGGGTAAAAATGCAGTTTTGTAAAAAAAAAAAATCAAAAAAAGTTGCATCTCATGCCATTTTTGTTGTCTAATTCTGATTTAATTACCATTGAAGAAGTGTCAGTTTGGATCTGATGATTGTATCACAGAGGAGGGAGAAGAACAGGACAAGTGACATTTAGAAAAGGAGGAATGGTTCATGGAGATGGAGGGAGGTGAAAGGCGAAGACAGAAGAGAGTAGATGAGAAAAAGGCAAAGATAAGGAGGAACAGACTAGAGATTGAGAGATTGAGAGAGAGAGAGAGAGAGAGAGAGAGAGAGAGAGAGAGAGAGAGAGAGAGAGAGAGAGATACTTGGCAGGCAGAGCAAAACACTTTGACACCTCGTCATGCTCGGCCCCGAGACACTGGCACATCACAGCTTATGTGTGTGAGAGGGAGATGAGGCTGCTCCCACCAGCAGGCTAATCTACTGTAGATCAACAGATGGCCCCAGCCATGTGCACATACATGTTTGATTTTTTTGCGTGTATGTGTGTGAGCATGCATTTAGGGGTCCGTCTCAGTGAATATGTATGTGTGTATGTGTGTGTGTGTGTGTGTGTGTGTGTGTGTGTGTGTGTGTGTACTGACTGTAGAAAAAAGAAATTAGAAACATGAAGAAGAAAATCAGATCCATGCAGCGAGGAACGTTACAACATTCACACAGTGGCTGTGATAAAAAAAAAAACAAAAAAAAAAACTTATATGACTGCAATTAATATCTTTTTTTTTTGATCCATGTTTAATCGAAATGTTTTCTGTTTGCCAAAAATTATGATGGAGCCTCTCTGATGGTTTGGCTGCTGCAACTCTTTTATTTAATGAACACTATGAGGGTCATTAATAACAGTTATATAAATGACACAGGGTCCTTGCTCCATCAGAAGGTAATGATCGCTTGTATTATTACTGATGATAAAATATATATATATATATATATATATATATATATATATAATAATTGCACAGTGAAAGACAGGACGACCTGAAAAATATTTCTTCCATCAGAGTCAAATGATCTCCAGTGAGACAACAAAAATATCGAGAACAAAACAAATGATAGCGTACTGTTTAATACTCGCTGAACATCATTCATAATCGTTTTTTGAAATGACTTTTTGATACATCAGGATAATAATCATTGCTGCTAATTGCTCCAATAATTCACCGTCAGCTGATGAGTGAGTCTCGGAAGGTGAAAGCAGTCTGTGTGAGAGTTTTACTGTATTCATTTAGCCTCATTTTAAGATGCAACAAACTCCTTGTCACTATGACAAAGCTAAGTGTTGTCAGTCCTGCTGTCCTCCTCCTGCTGTAGGTGAAGCAATCATCTAGCCCATTTCCCTATGACAAAAAAATTAACACCCAGTGACATCTAGCTTTTATCTTTAGTGGGCAAGGTTACAATCAGCATTCATTTCCAGGACAAATGACTCTGCAGTAGTCACAGGTAAATATATCATCTCAACTCCCATCAGCTCCAATCTGCATTGATGCAAATATGACAATAAAGTGGATGCACAAATGGGCGTTCATTTTGGTGGTAAACGGCATTAGAGAACAGCGTTGGGCAAGTTAGTCTCAAAATGTCATATATTAAATATTACTTATTACCTTTATTTGAAAGTAATAAGTCACTTTACAACATTACTCTTTTTGTAGAATAAGAAGTTACTGATTACATTACTTCTGCATTAATCTGACCAAAATAAGCTCAGAGGAACTAATGTTCATTTTAAATGGATGAAGGTCATGTTGTTTCAATGCAGGTAATCAAAGCACAGAAGCTCCAGTTTATTACAGTTCATTTCAAATTCAGCACTACACAGGTCTGACTCATTCATGCATTCACATACAGTGGTTACCGCTCTGTATCAAAATGAAAACTATGATAAAGTACGTTAAATAGCCTAGAGCTTTTTAAATAAACGAATAGCCTTGGACACAGGGAGGGTCAGGCAGAGGATCAAAGTCTAATATTAATGAGACAGAGATACATATTTGTGGGCCTGTGGTATGACACACAATAAACAAATGTTGAGGTTAGCACAACAAACAGAATGGTCACTATGATGAGCGCAAATTAATACAACGGAGCTGTAAGGCCCACATGCTAGCTCCCGGTGTGCCAGTCAGCTACAACAGCACTGGAGAGAGAATTATGCAAAGGAACGGGACTGTGTGCTGGCGTTGCTCTGCAGTTGTAGGGGATGTGTATGGACACACATCCAACACATACTAACATCACCCAGATGTGCTGATCACTGGGACAAGCTAAAAACAAATCGGAGGCCAGCTCCTTATCCCCGCTGCTTTCGAACAGCCTTAGGATGTAGGAGCAGAACGGAATATGTTGTAGACGTTGCAGGTGTATTAATGGAAACACACTGAACATGATAACACACAGTCCCAGATCATTGGCACCCTTCTCCAACTATAATGTACCGGATGATGACATGACAACACACAACCTTTGGGGGATATTTTTTTCTGGTGGCACACTGGCAGAAGTGAAGCGGTGTGGATCAGTGTGAATGAATGAAAAAATAAACAATGAACAGTTGTGGTGGTAACAGATGGTTATGCATTACATGACATTGTAAATGTCATAGTATTACCCGAAATCCTGTTGGTAACTGGTTATATTACTTTGTTACTGCTAAAGTATACTTTTGTAACGTGTTACCCCATACACTGTTAGATGAGCCCTTATTCGTTTGAAATGAAGATTGCTGGCTTTTGTCAGACGTTTTGATTAGAGCTGTTGGAAGGTTTTGCAGGGTTTTACTACTTTTTCAAGGACAGTTGTGTCATGCGCTCTCTCACTGTGTGCCTTCTTTAACAGTATAAGTTGATACATTTTCTGACATGTGACTTACTGTGGAGATCACAGCAGTTTGTCTAGAATTCGGCGGTAAAGCGGTGAGTTGAAAAAGAATTATGTGAAGAAGAAGAAAAGCAGTTTCTCTGTCACACAAGCTGTATTACTGTGAAATGCTCATTTTGGTGTTGAAGCATTAATTAATGACCATCCTGAGTGTGAAGGGAGCTCACCCACACTTCTCACAGTGACATTTATAACTAATGTTCTCATTTATTTCCAGTCATTAAGCAGGTAAGTAATTGAGTTGGGAATCCTACTGTATTTTCTCAACCTAATACGTGACTGTTATGTCGCTATGGTTAATGTGTGGTTTAGGCACAAAAACACTGGTTACAAAAAGGAAAAGATCATGTTTGGGCTTCAAACACGTGGTTCCTGGGACACAATCCCCACTGGAAAAGCATCAATGTCTCAGCAAAAAAAAAAAAAAAAAAAATCACATGTTGTGGCTCTATCCCTGCTGGGAAAACAGTGACCAACAAAGCACCCACGTTTGATGCCTAAAAAGCAGCTGGAAACACAGCAATGATTCGCTAAATTACAACCGGTTTTGTTGTTAGTGGCCTTGAAGAGTGGTCTGTACTTGGCAGGTGTCTTGCCTGGGTGACTCACCATCCACCATCCCCTCCACCTCTCGATGACAAAGTCAGCTCATATACTGCATCACTTTAGAAATGTTGAACAATGCCTATGAAATGTGCCAATACATTTGTGGTTTCCAGTGAGAGATTTCACAACACGTTCTCACTCCAAACTCGTTACATATTGACGTATGTTTATGGACTTTCCTAGTCTACATGTAATGTGCAAGGTACCCTGGGTGTGTTGGTTGTTGACATCCTGGGACGCTGTGTCAACTTCAGCCTGTTACATGCATTGTCTTTTTTCAAAATACATTTCTGTTTTCACAGGAAGTGTACAGTTTGCATACAGTCTCTTTCAAAATAAACGCACTACGTCAGCACAACACTGCAAATTAATATTTGTTTTTTTTTCTTTTTCTTTAACAGCAAACGCACATGGTTAAGTTTAGCTAACAAACACGTGGTTGGGTTTAGAAAAAAGAACAGGGTTTGGCTTCACAATCTTGAGAGACGCGAATACCAGCCTCCCGTGTAAAAGCTGGTGGCTGTTGGACCCATCCACCACCCCTCCCACCCGCACTACTTGGACTTTAGGCCCCTTAATTTAAATTATTGTCCAGCCGTGTTTCTTTCTGATGTCGCTAGGTGCTGTAAAACAATAACAGCGACCGGTCATGCATCATGCCGACATGTGAGGACAGCTTTTTTGTCAACTGAAACAAAGAGCATGCACTGTCTCAAACAAAACATACACTGCAAACATACAACACAAAGAAAGGGAGTAGTACAAAATATCCTCTTTGTGTTTCTATATACTCATTCTCAGAACCCATCGGCTGTATTCGGTGTCTGACTTCCGGCAGACGGCGATACAGCCTCTGGGGGCAGACCCCCGATTTTTTGGCATTGTGGTTTGATTTGGGCGGAGGAGGTAAATTTCCGTTTCCGACTTCCGTTCATATATAAGAAAATATGCTGAACCATTGCGATGGATTCAGAGTTTGCAGTGACGCCAATTATGTTCCACCTCGTTAGTTCACCGCACGAACCGTTTAACCTGGCAACAACTGCAGCCGGCTCAAACGCAATTGGTCAATATCACGCGGACTACAAACAGCCTACAACCGGAAACCAGGCCTCTTCGCTCTTCTTCCGGAGGCAAGATCTCCGGGGTTTGCCTACAGACTCTACATTCACTGAATGTAGAGTCTGTATTTAGAGACTACTATACTACCCTGTCTTTGAAAATATGACCTCACCAGGAAGAATTCAGGAAGTTTGTTTTCTACAACCAGCTTAAATTATGAGGAGAAGTTTGAACCACTGGAGAAATATAGATCTTTTTCCAACCAAGACTGCTGGTTGGTTGGAAAAAAATGTAGCACACATAGAAAATAAACACACAAACACACACAATCATGCTGACCCACATACACAGGAAGTATACATAATGTTTATACACATCGGCACACACAACACATACAGAATGTCACAGTGTGAACTCAAACATTAGTCACTTTTAAATGGTCACTTCGATCGTCTCGCTGCAAACACTCAAAGAAAATGCACTTTCAGCTTGTTGAGATGATGCATTTTATGTTTGTGCAGCTTTAATAACAGGATCGATGTGAAACAGGGCTTCGGACTGAGGGTGAACTCCCAGTACTGTGGAAGTAAATATGTCTTCCCTAAAGATGTTAATTTCCTTTTATTTAGCTCAGAAAGAGAGAAAGCTGAGACTTTGCGGCAACACTGGATATTGACAGATTAAAAATGGCCTCACCATGAGGCAAAGTTAACAGTTAGCAAAACAAACAGACTTCACAAAGGCCTTATTAAAGTAAGGTCCAGAAAGGAATCTAGGGACAGAGAGAGTTGGCACAGAGATCGCAATTTGCGTATTATCACTTGTTTACCTCCTACTTCTTTCTATGACCAAGACCACAATTTTTCCCCAAACCATAACTAATAACTTTAAGTTGCCCAAATCTCATAAAACTTTGAGGGTTTGTGTCCACATAGTGTTTTTCTTCAGCAGAGAAACGCTGGCAGGGAACTGGGGATTAGCTCTTTAAAAAGGTGCTCGCATAGCTTTTTCTTTTTATGATGTGGCGTAGGTTTGTTTTTATGACAACAGTATCTTGACATCAATGTTAGCTCGGAAGCTAACATAACGCTACCTTAACAGTGGGTTCACTACACAGTTAATAGCAAGCTTACAGCGCGGACAGTGAGAAAAGCACAACACTCACAAGCAACATTCAGTGCCCGCCGGCTGATCTGCCCCAAAAATGGGCTTTTCTGTCCAATGCTGCCACAGAGTGGCACATCATGTGACATGCAGCAAGTGCCGCCCCTGGCACACACTGGATGTGTCGCACTGCAGCTCGTTAACAGACGACCACACAGAGTCATTGCTACTTTTACTGAAATATCTGAACCTCTGCATCATCTTAAAATCTTATGTGGACACCCTTAATAAAAGTTGATTTCTCAGCTGAAGTGCCAATCTCCAGAGCCATGAATTGCCAGGCAATATCTTATTGGCTATTATAATTTGGCCTTTGTAATGTCTGAACTGTGGGTCATTTAGCCCTGGATATTTCTCAACCTCAACAAGTCTCTCCTCATTCATTCTTTGTCACACACAACACACGTAGGAGCAGTGGCGGCAACACAATTGCCAAAATAAATGTTGGCATTGTACATTTCTGCAAACCACAGATATCTGATATTTGTACATTACCATGTCGCGGATACCTTGAAAATCTACATTTCAACAACACTGTGTTGAACGTGTGGTTAACAAACCTTTTATGGTTAGGGAAAGATCATGTTTTGGCTTACATTACTTGGTTTTCACGGCACTATCCAGCTGGAAACAGCACTAGCTCACCAAAAACACCCACATTTGGTGGCCAAGAAGCAGCCGAAAACAACACTGACTGGCTAAAAAACAACTCTTTTTCTTCTTAGTTGGTCTTTAACAGTGGTCTGGCATTTACGGCATCCATCATCCCCTCCACCTCCAGATGACAAAGTCAGCTTATATACCATGTTACTTTAGAACTGCTGATATGATTTGTATAAAGCATACAAATGTAATGCATGTGTATCATGTTTAATGCCAACATGTCCTCCTGGTGACTGGGCTGGAGAAAGACAGACAGAGGGGTTTGGGCTGACATACTATCAGCTAATAATAAATTCAGCTGGACAGAAGTGGTGGGAGTTTGCAATCAACATCACAAGATTACATCAGCTAATTCTCATATCACATCCTCTTCTCACTAAATCAACATGAGAGCGACAAAGAGAGTGAGAGCAGAGGGGGTGAAACGTGTAAACCGATAAATTATGACTGACAGAAATGATGGGATGTTGCAATCGCCATCAAACCACTTCAGCACGATCTCTTCCTCATATCACATCTTCCTCTTGGTAAATAAACAAATAAATACAGAAGAAGAGAGATGGATGGACTGATGGATGGATGGTTGGATAGAGCAAGAGAAAAATAGATAAAATGATGAATTGTGACTGACAAAAGTGGTGGGATGCTGCAATCAGATCTCCCAGTCAACACCACGGCTTCATGTTGCGTCTTCACCGAAAGTAAATAAGACAGCGAGGGGGGAACAGATGGGAGATAGATGGAGAGATGAGGTAGGGGGGTGGAGGGATGCATGGGGGGGTGTATCATCAAGCAGTGATAAATTTGGAGAGATGGAAGTGGTGGGACGCTGTAATCAACATCACAACACATCAAATCCCACACAGGATTGCTGTAAGTCCTCCTCCTCTCCTGTCACATTTACATTTCCATCTTGTGAATATCAGCTCTGCTGTAACTGCCAACAACATACATCGCACAAGATGCTGAGATGTTATGATTAGTGTGTTCCTACATGAAATCCATTTTTTGCAGTCAGTTGTTCTAATGGTTGTGTTGAGTTTTTGTATGTTGTGAGACAATTAAGGTGAACATTGTTGCAGTCTACGTATTGTTTTCAGCCCATCAACCCAATCACCCTTATTTCTGCATATGATATGAAATATTTATACATTATTGTGCAGCAGATACATTGAATCTTAATGTTTCAGTAACGCTGTGGTTAAAGTGTGGTTATGTTAAGAAACAAAACCCATTTGGTGTTGGTTCATCGCTGAAAATGTCCTGACGTGTCGCTAAAAACGCATCGCTTTGGTGGCTCAATATGCCGCTGATGACACTGGAAGATTTCATTAATGAACTGCTTTTATTGTTTATTTTTGAACAGCGGTCTGCAGTGATCTGCAACTTGGCAGCTGTCTCGCCTTGGTCCCACGCCCTCCACCATCTGTTACACATCCACGAAAAAAAGTAAGCTCATACATATGTAATCTTTGGAGACTTTGATATGATACTTATGAAAAGTAAAAATGTAACATATCTGTGGTTTGCAGAATCATACAATGCCAAAATTTTGCTCTGGGCAGCTGCTGCATTGTCAGTCTTAATACAACCATTTGGTAGCACCAGAGTAGAATTTTTTCAAATATTACACATAGTAATTCTAAAGGGTGCCAGGCGCCCAGGAGCTCATCTCAGCCTTGCCTCCCAATGGCCCCTTGTGGTATTGCAGCAAAAACAAACAAACCCTGTGCTATCTTGGTGTCTGGTATCTAGTTATAATTACACATCTCTGCTCTGGGCACATTTGCTACATGGGGCTACATGCTAACGGCAGGGAACCACGTAATCTTGGTTGCTGAAGTTACTATTTGTCCTTGATTTTGGCAAATTTCCTGCTAGAACAGGACAGAATAGAACAGCTGTGAAGATTTTGGATGAGAAGATTTTATTGCAGATTTTTCACAACAGAAAGTGTTGCTATGTTCCATTACAATCATTTCCCGGCTGCAATGACAGTACGGAGAGGCTGAGATATGGAGAAACACTGACAAATTGGAGCAGACTAGGCTTTTTCAAGAAGAGGGCTTAAAGAAACAGGTGTTAAAATGGAGTGTCTTCGACAGAGTATAAATACAGATGTTCCAGCACAGGAAGGCTTAGAAAATTGTGTTTGTATTGTACTGTATTGTTAAAAAAAAAAAGTTGTTTGAACATAAGAGCATGTAAAAATGTTGTGATAGAAACCCAAAATATGAGCATGAGCCAAAAAGTTTGCATAATAGGTCCCCTTGAAATTAAGGTAATAGTAAAGTCGATTTTTATCCTTTTGACTGGCTTAATATTTATTTTTTGACACTGACAAATAATTTGACATTAGATTTGATGATTAATGATTATTAGATTAGCCTGTTCACATAAGGCATGTACAAGAAATAATTTAAAAGTTATTAGATATCCCTTTTTTTAATTTATAATTATTTTTTATCCCAAAACTGGTGTCACAACGTCAAAAAAGGTCTCATGATAAGAATTTAATGATTAAGCCAAAACAGTGCATTATTGACTTAACATCAAACCATGTCTAATAAGATACAGATTCTTGAGGTGCTGATTTCAGGGTAATTTTTGGCTCCTTTTTAAAATGCAGCCTTGTAGAACAGTTTCATAATACCTTTATCATCATGAGTAAGATGTTTAATAAAGCAGCTACTGTCTTTATTTGTTTCATCTTATTTTAATTCTTTTCAATGATCCAGATTGAGCTTACAGCCATTTTTCCAGTGTCTTTGAGCAGCCAAAGCAACAGGTTGTCTCATTTCCTCACTGTTTAACTCTGGAAGGTGTTAAGTGAGACGTGCATTAGCCTCCGCACTTGACTTGCCAAGATAGCGTTTACAAACAGCTTTAGTCATCGAGATACACTTTGTCTTTCAAAATGAATAATCCAGAGGAGCTGCAGACCTTGGAGTCAACCTGTGCTGCTCGAATCTCTGCCAGCAAACACAGAGTTGTTGTTTAAGCTCCATCACTTTAACACTTATGTTGCCACACACACACACACACACACACACACACACACACACACACACACACACACACACACACACAGCGTTCTTTATAGATCTCTTGTCATATATTGTCATATTGTCTCATAGTGTGAAATGCTGAAATTTCGTTTGCAAACATCTGATCCCTGACCTTCTGATTAATGTCCACTTATTATACATGATTGGTTAAGTTTCTCCAGCTCCTTGGGCTGACAGACTCAATTTATTTCTAACTACCGACACCTACCTAAACACTTAACTACCACTCTTTCACCCTACCTATGAGCCTACCTTTCTTTCTACCAACTTTGTGTGTCTACCTACCCACCCAGTAATAAACAGCTGCCAGCAAAGAGAAAAAAGAACACACAGAATGTTTGTTGGTCTCCACAGCCCTCTGTAAATGTAACACACCTGCAAACACACAGACACACACATACACTCAAACACGCACAGACACACACCTCATTTTCACTGACTTCCCACCACAGGAGAAAACAGAGTTCTCAGCGGACAACCCAGAGTGCATCAGTACATTCAGCCCAGTACTCCCTTGACAGCGCTGAGCTCTGATAGGTCCCTGAGGATTACGCATTGCAAAGGTTTTAACCAATAGGAGCAGGCCATTAGCTTAGATGGCGTAAACACACGTTTAATGAAGAGCCGAGAAAATTGAACTGCAGCAGCAACTGAGACTGTGTGTGTGTGAGTGTGTGTTTACTTGCTGGAGTATCATATTTCTTCCCTGGCAACAAGAGCCAATGATAAACCTGGCTCTGTGAGAAAGCCTTGGGAAGTATACTGGGAGCTACTGGTGAAGCTTTACTGGTTTCTCCCCCGAGCAACTACTTCTGGAGTCGAGATTCAACAGCAGTGTCTCCCGAACCAGACGGAGGAAATCCTGTCTGTCTGTGGAGATATACAAGCTTACAAGGCCTCGGCCTTATCTGCTCTCTCCCTGCTGCTTCTATTTAAGCTCTATGAGGGAAAGGATGAGGAAGGAGGATAGACAGTGAAGAGTGGAAAAGTAAATAGGCAGGAAGGAAAGGAAATGAAAGAGCATGTTTGGCAGTGCTGGTTGTGCTGCGTCGTGTGGTGGCCATCTTTAAGTAATTTATCTCTTCATTAATGCTGTTGAAATGATTTCCACAGAGTTAAATCAAACCAAACTTTAAACATCATCATACTACTCATCTCTTCCTCTCTCCCTCCCTGCACAGATAGATGGAAAAGTAGTAAAGAATTCAGAGGAGAGACAAGATGTGGAATTCTGTGACTGAAAAGGATTATAACAGTGTTTTGTCCTCTGATGCCAATGTTGGCAACAAAACAGGAAGTAATGTGTCCTTAATGTAGTAAGATGGAAATTAATGGTGTGGATTTGGTAATTGTGAAGGGTTTGTGTGGAAGAGTTAGGTGGGTTTCCAGTTTGTCCCGTCCAGTGTATGAGCTTAAACTGGTTTGATTTTTGTGCAAACTGGCTGCACTTTCTGGTCAGTTTAAATAAATAAATAAATGAATAAATAAAAAGTCTACATCAGCAACCAGTGCTGCCAGTGTCAGCGTTAAATCCAGCTAATATTGTATCAGTAATAAGCCATATGACAAAGTTATGAACACAATATTATGTTTATGAGCAGATTAATGGAGCCACTAGTGTCTGACAGGTCATGTGCAATTTACTGCCGAGCCCCAATTTCACTGGAGGTGGGAGGGGGGAGAGTGGCACATGCTGTGTTTGTTTACTGTAAAGTTTATGTCTTTTTTAGGGCAATGAGAGGAGACGTGGCAGAGTTAGTCTCTGAAGACGAAAAAAGCTGCACCAATATGATGACATTTTGGATTTGAAACCAATGAAAGAGGTGTCCTAACTGACAGCAAGAGCTGTTTTGAGCTGAACTTTTGTCGGATGCCGTGTTTCCATTTTTGTTGCTTGCTTTAAAAGCGCTGCCATGAGAACGGCTGAGTCATGAAGTTGAAATGAAGAATTATCTTTATGATGCCTCTTTATTTCACCACAAAAGCCCACATAAGGTGCAGGCTGCTGGAGGGAGGCCACTGGGGAGCTGAAAGATTCTTATAAATGACCTTTGCTAATAACAAGCTAGGCCACTTACTGTTTGCTATATTATAGGTCATTTCTAGTAAATATCACAATACAAAATGTGTTTTCTGTTTAAAAAGTATAAACATAGAAACATAAGCTACTCACCCATCTTTTAAGTGTTTACGTCTCCAGTCTGATCTCAAGCGCACAGCTGATGTTAATGTGGTTTGTTTGCATGATGTAAGTGCATATTTAATGGACTCAGTGTGGACAGAGAGCTCTGATTTTGCACAGTGCTAGTCAGACACTAGTTTTCTCCTAGGACACCATGTTATTATGTTCCACTAAGGAGTGGCTCCTGAGTCAAGTGGGTCATCTGGTAAAATTTGGTATACCAGTCTGGTACAGTGTTTGGGTTATCAAACCAGTTTGAAAATTATCTGAACAGCCCAATCCTATTGTTGAGCAAAATGAATTTCTATGCAGCAGATTGGAGTCTGCATTCTGCCAAGACCTGAAATCAGTGCTGACCTCGTCATTAATTGGAACCAAAATATATAGACTTTAATCAAACTGTAGTAGCTGGAGTTCACTTATCCTATACTGTTCAGATTTGGGGACTTGTTGGTATTAAGAGTAACAACCAGGACTTAAAAAGTGTTATGGAGGGGCATGGATTTGCATCATCTTACAACTGAACAGGTTTCTTAAACACTCAGAGATGCAATTACAATAAAACGGGGATGTTTCTGTGTCACCTTACGTATTTATATGAGAAATCATAAGCCTGGAGAAAATGATATACAGAATATTCAAATTCTTCATTACCTGTGAAACAGTGGGCTGTTGACATCCTCTCTTTAACGAGGCATGTTCAGGTTGTAGTCAGTGCGGCGGAGGTGGAGGGACATGTTCAGCATAAAGAAAAGGAGCGGCTTCTGGGTTTGGATCCTCGATGCAAATTTACTTTCATGTCAAGTCATCCAGGTTTTCAGCAGACTGGTAATCTTTGCAATATACCACAGTCAGTAAGTCATGTAACAGACTATCCAGTCAATGCAGTGTGACATCCAGACAGCCTCTTAGTGCTGCAACACAGTCAGCTCACCATCCACTACATCTCAATGTCTCAGTGCCAAAACTCTGGATATTCATCCAGAACTCTGAGTGTTGGTGTGTGTCTGAGCCTGTCTGAGCCACTGTGCTGCTGCTCTTAAAGGAGCATACCAGTCGTTTTGCATTTAGTAACTCATGAATATTTTTTCATTTAGGTCAAAGAGGAATACACTAATCTAAGCCATTCCAAACCAATTAGTATCAGCCATGACACATACCCTTTTAGGGGATCAGGTATGGCATAGACACCAACATTTTTGATGGTGACAGGATTGCTGAAACTCATAACTTCCATCATGTGCTTTACAGCTAATGCACTGTTATCTAAAGGCAGTGCTACGGCCTTTACCGTGAAACAAGTCCTTCTGACAATGACATTAGATTTGAGGTTAGCTGACAGTGTCCAGTAAAGCATGATATCCCCTCAGACCAGATTGAAATAGAGCACAGAGCTGACTGAGCATCCTCAGCTGTGCCTGAAAACACTTCAGCCATGTCTAACATGAGCCCTGTGTTTCTGAGTGAGCTGCAGGAAGAGACACATGATTTACTTCAGATCCAGTCCTAATTAAACTGTCCACACAAGTCTATAAGATTAGAACTCGAATCCCTCTAAAGGCTTTATCTGACTTTGTCTCACTGGCTGAGATACAGGACAGGCACATACAAGAGGGATTCAGAGATAGAAACCAGACAGAAATAAAAATATCTAACATATGATTTTCTCTTCCAAATATGCATCGCGACTCAAGTTGTTTTTATTGTCATGAAGCGTGGTTTACACTGCAATTTTGGGCTGTCCCAGGTGAAAAATGACCGACGTGGGGGAAATGTGGCGATATCTTTATTCCTGGCTCTGAAACAGTGGTTGTACGTCGCACAGTGAGAGAGGTTCAAGGATGGCTGTTGTTACAGTCTTGCGATCAAAGACAGCCTGGCATAAAATTCTGACAGTGTCAGAAATTTTGGATGACCATCTCACAGTGGGATTGCCATGGAGGCAAAATGTGCCAAAAGAAACGTGTAGAATTCAATTAAAGAGGAAAACTTTGTGGAGATGTGGCAGCAGAAGCCTTGCCTGTATGGTGTGTCCTCAAACTCTTACCATGATCATGTAAAGGAGGACCAAGCATGGAAGGAAATAGCATCAGAGTTGCAGCTGACAGGTGAGCAATCTAGCAGCTAGCAAACACACACACACACACACACACACACACACACACACACACCACAGTATATAGTGCCCACAAAACTTTAAGTTATTTAATGATGTGACCCTCTATGTTGTGCTTCACAGTTGGAGAAGTAATAACCTGTGCAGCATCCTTTGACTCAGTATGGGAAGCTATTGCATTGTATGTCGTGGCCTGTGATTCAGTAGGCGCTGCCATTGTACAGTCTGCATACATCAAACTTGATGTCATACCCAATTTAATAGATCCATGTCACACAGGGTAGCTTGCACTAAACTTATAAGATTGTTAAAGCCTCAGTCTATAGGAGGCTGTAAGAAAATAATCCAGTGCCAATTATGCTAGATGTAAAACATCAGAAAAAACCAAGACACAATTACAAACAGCTTACATTGCTTGCTGTAGTTATAAGAATTAATAAAAAAGTGACTTCAAAGAGACTTCAAAGTTCAAAGAGAACAAAACAGTCCACTAAAGTGTACCTGCATCTGATGCTTGCCTTATATTTTGACCTGCAGATGTATTCATTTCCCTGCTTCCATCACATTAACCCTGTAGAATGTTAAACAGCTTTTTTTTCTGTTCTCTTCTCAAGAGGGTATAAAATATTGAGCAGAGATAATTTTGTTCTGCCCACAGGCACAAAGAGTGGAACCTGCCCCTGCAAATATGACAATGTCATACATCCTGAGGGCCTACTGCACACGCTCAGTGGAATATTAACCTGTCCAGGGTGACATAATATGTAATTCTCTCCTTATCAAGGTGACTTACAGTTTTTCATTTCTTTGTTGTGTTTGGTATCTTTCTCTGTATGGCATCATGTTTAACTGCCAAGTGGTGTCTCTGCCGGTGTTTTCTTCCCTATGTTGATTAAATTCAGGAGGACTTTAACCTTCATTTATCCCATGCTTTCTCACTGTTATGTTACCATAATTATACATGTCAACATAATTATGCAGACGACATACTCATTTACATAACCATATCACAAGGGGACTATGGTGCAATACTGGCACTAATTTAGTGAGCTGAACAAATCAGTGATTTGATGTGCTAGAAATTTCTACAATTAAAGAAAAACAAAACTGAGGTTCATTTTTGGAGCAAAGGAGGAACGATTTAAAGTCAGCACTTTGCTTCAATATGCCATATTAAATACCAATGACCAAGCCAGAAATCTTGATGTTGTTATGGACAAACATAAAGGCAATTACAAAGTGAGCTGACTATTGTCTTAAGAATATATCATATCAAGGATTAAAGAACCTATGTTCCCGCAGGATTTGGACAACACTTTTCCATGCATTTATCATCCGTTAACTCCACTGCTGTAATGGTGTCTCTACAGGTCTCGCTTAAAGGAGCTATATGTAAGAAATCTACAGCAAATAGTCGTAAAATCCTCCTAATATGTCACAGAGACTAAGGAATAATGTTCATATAACATACTGA
>NC_065507.1:37252766-37260126 GCF_006386435.1 Epinephelus moara | reverse complement strand
CCGGCTCCTCCTCAGCTGTATCCCGGCAGCAGCGTTAGCAGTGTCCCAGTACACAGCATTAGCAGCCGGCTCCTCCTCAGCTGTATCCTGGCAGCAGCGTTAGCAGCAGAGAAGCTCCTCAGCTGTATCCTGGCAGCAGCGTTAGCAGCAGAGAAGCCGGACTTGTCGAACGGTCCGGCAAACAAATCAGTCTCCAGCATGCCGCTGTCCAGCAACCTTGAATCTTTAGGAGAGGGGGGGTGGACATGACTCGCGGCAGTATTTTGAATTTGAGTGCAGTAACCGTTTTGGCCACATTCTTACATACAGCGCCTTTAAGCCCAATTTAGACAAGAAGATGTGCAACAAGATGAGTTGAAACAGGCAACTGCCAGTTCACATCAATGCAATAAGGTGAGACAGCGTATCATCCCTATGCAACAACTCTCTGTACCTCCATTCTGATTTCCAGCTTTTCAGACTTACTTTGTTGCTGGATATAATTTTCTTTATAATTTTTTAAAATTCTCCTTCAAATATGAATGAGGATAGTGATAGTGAGATACTGGCTACAGCTGCGTTTGTAGTAGTGAAAAAAGATTAAAAAATGTAAACAAAACAACCATCAGATGGATTGTATTCATAATAAATACGCAAAAACAATTTAAATCAGCGGCAATTAATCAGTCAATGAGAATGTATGTGTGTTGGGAGGCATAAGCAAATAGAGTGAGCAGCAGCAGCGACCTACCGTCTAACACTGACACACAGTGATGATTGACACGGAGGGTTTAGCGGGGATGGAGCACTTGCCACAGCAAGCGAACACACAGTCAGTCATTTTGACTTGACCCACAGACTTCACTACAAGCCGACTGGCTTTCGAAACAGGTGATGCTCTTTATGTTCTAAAACCAGCTGCCAGGTTATTTGACCAACTGAGTTTCACATGAGACCATCGGCCAGTTGAGCTCAGACAAACCAGTTCACACAGCTGCTACTTTTCTCTGCAACGTTCTAAAATGGTTTTGTCGCGAGTCATTGGTCTGAACTGGGATTTAGAAAATCAACAAGACAGCTGCAGCTGATTCAGAACACTGTTGCTCAAGTCCTTACTAAGACCAAGAAAATAGAAAACATCCCCCAAGTCCTGAGGTCTTTACACTGGCTTTCTGTTTATCAGAGAATTGATTTTAAATTACTAACATGAATTTATAAAACACTAAATGGTTCAGGTCCAAAATATATTTTTCTGATCTTCTGCTACATTATGAGCCATCGAAACCTTTCCAACCTAATCACCAGAACAGTTGTTGGCATTGTACATTTCTGCAAACTACAGAAACGTGACATTCATATGTTATTATGTAATGGATATGTTGAAACTTGACGTTTTAGCAACACAAGACTTAACATGTGGCTAGGTTTAAGCACAAAAACCATTTGATTATAGTTGAAAAAGGGTCATGTTTTGGCTTAAATTAACCGGTTTTAGGGGCACAATTCTAGCCATCTAAGTCTCTGTAAAAACAAATGCACAATCCCTGCTGGAAAACGGCTGTGGTTTGCTATGAATCACCCACATTAGGGGGCTAAAAGCTGCTGGAAATACAGCACTGACGCGCAATATTACAACCAGATTTGCTCGCTGAACAGTGGTCTGCATCTTGGCAGGCATTTCCCCTAGGTGTGACGCCATTTATCATCCCCTTCCCGACGATAGTGTCAGCTCATAAACTATGTCGCTGTAGAAACATTGATGTGATACATATGAAATGTGCCAATGTAGCATTTTCGTTTTTTTGCAGAAATGTACAATTTCAAAGTTTTCCTCTAGCAACTGGGTCTCTGATTTCTCAAGTTGCCTGGGCCGGGTCTGTTTCTGTCCCCAGAGTCAAAAATAAACATGGGAAAGCAGCATTTAGTTTTTATAATCCACATATTTGGAACAAATTCCCAGAAAACTGCGGGGTTGCTGCAACTCAAGGCTGAAGACTTTCCTGTTTACTGCTGTCTTTTATTAAATCAAATAACTTTCAAATCGTGTCTCACACTGCAAGTAACTTTTATCCTTGCTTTTTATACCTGTCTTATTCTGTTTTAGCTTGTTTTTATTTTGTATTATCTTCTTCTTCAATGACTGTTTTTATTTGCTTTTCTGTAAATGTCCTTTAAAAATGTTTTAATTTATTATCTTTTTGTACACATTGTCTCAATGTTTTTGATGCCTAATGTAGAGCACTTGCCCTGTTGCTGAAATGTGCTATATAAATAAACTTGCCTCATTTTGCTGGTTGATGAGGAAAAAAATAAATACAGAAAAAATAAAAAGTGAGAAAATCAGCAGCCCTCTGCAGTGTTATCAGTAAACCGTAGGAGACGCAGTCCACAGCACGAAGCTGAATGAAACTAATTAACCTGTCCAACAATATTTTCTGTGATCACTGTGGAAATCAAATCCCACGGTGGCAAATTATGCCTGACATTGTATGTCCACTAAAGCATAATGCCACCATGGGCTCATATCCGCTGAGTTAGATTACAAATGTTCTGCAGTACATGAGCACAGTCAAGCTGTCTGCAGCACAATAGTCTGAAAACTGCACTCATTCATCAAGAGCCATCACACAGAGGAATAAATGGAGGGAAAGTAGAGCTGAGGTTTTGTTAAGATTAGAATAACACATTATCTAGCTGTAGTTTATTAACAAATGCACGCAGCGGGGTCTGAAACCAACAGGCTGACGGTCTAAAGATCACTGAAACCTCATAACATGCCTATGTGAATACAAAATAACTTTTATACTCTTACATTTCAACATGTTCATGTGATCCATGGTTACTGTGCTCTGTGTATACTTCACAAAAGGGAAAATCTGTGACAAAATCTTGAACATGTTTGTCATGTCATAAGTATTCAAGGGATCATGTTATTGAATTTTTAACATGTAAAGTTATGAATCCTTTTTTGAATGCACAAGTGCAATGGCCAGCAAGTTAAGCTGGTCTCATTCCCAGCTTATAAATACCGACACCTGGTCAGTGGCCCTCAGCATCAGATACCGATGCACCAAGGCCCCTTTTAGTGGCAGTATGAGACGCAGTGGGCAGCTGCCTGTTCCGACTAACTATTGTAGAAAGAAATGCAAGAAAGTCTGCATAAGGTGGGTGGTACAGGAGGTAGATGGGTCCAACAAACTCTGGACTTTCAGGGTTTTTTTCAAGTGAAACCAAAGGTAAATCAAGTTTTTTTAAATAACGTATTGTGCTAGCATGTGTAGCATACGACACTAGTGACATATGTCCTATGACATTACTTTATTTTAGTTACAAACATCATTTTTTCAGCCAAAGCAAAGATTTTTTTTTCCTAAACTTCACCATGTGCTTTTGTTGCCGAAACCTCAGGAAGTAAAAAAAAAAAAAAAAAAGACATTTAAAGGCACTGTATGTAAGAATGTGGCCAAAACGGTTACTGCACTCAAATTCAAAATACTGCTGCGAGTCGTGTCCGCCCCCCTTCCCCTACAGATTCGAGGTTGCTGGACAGCGGCAGCGGATTTGTTTGCCCACGGGCGGCTGCCGTGGCAGGGCCGCGTCGCCGCGTCCTTGATCTTCGGTTTTCCAGCGGACCGTTCGAGCAAGTCCGGCTTCTCTGCTGCTAATGCTGCTGCCAGGATACAGCGGAGGAGGAGCTGGCTGCTAATGCTATGTACCGGGACGTGATATTTTTTTTCGTAGGATGGTAGGGGAAGGTACCGCCTTTTCCGCCTCTGATTGGCTAGAAGGGCTCTCCTCCGATTGGTTATTTGCTATATGCTGTCGGCTAGTCTGTTTTGATCGTCTTTACCACCAACAGAAGTAAACGAAATCAATCCAACAGTGTGGTAAGTGCGTGCCATCAGATTTATATTAATGGAAAGCCCATCGCCGAATTTAAGGTTGACACCTAAAGTGTATGTCCACATCTTAACATATGTTCTCATAGGCACGAAAAGTATCCAAGGGACGAGGAAATGATAAACTAAGCGATTTCTCAAGGCACTTTGGCAGCACGCTCTGGAGGACAGACATGTGACAACACACGACAGTAACACCAACTTCAAAACAGGTTAGTCCAACTTTCAGTTCCGTTACAGTTCTGTTAGCTGGTTTGGAGACTTGAGGAGTCCAGCCTTACAGAGAAAAGGTTGCAACACATGTCTGTCCTCCAGAGCGTGCTGCCAAAGTGCCTTGAGAAATCGCTTAGTATACCGTTTCCTCGTCCCTTGGATACTTTTCGTGCCTATGAGAACATATGTTAAGATGTGGACATACACTTTAGGTGTCAACCTTAAATTCGGCGATGGGCTTTCCAAATTCGGCGATGTGCTTTCCAGTAATATAAATCTGATGGCACGCACTTATCACACTGTTGGATTGACTTCGTTTACTTCTGTTGGTGGTAAAGACGATCAAAACAGACTAGCCGACAGCATATAGCAAATAACCAATTGGAAGTGAGCCCTTCTAGCCAATCAGAGGCGGAAAAGGCGGTACCTTCCCCTACCATCCTACGAAAAAAAATAAGGCGGTACCTTCCCCTACCATCCTACGAAAAAAAATATCGCTACCAGGACACTGCTAACGTTGCTGCCGGGATACAGCTGAGGAGGAGCCGGCTGCTAATGCTATGTACCGGGACACTGCTAAGGCTGCTGCTGAGATCCAGCTGAGGAGGAGCCGGCTGCTAATGCTATGTACCGGGACACTGCTCACACTGCTGCCGGGATACAGCTGAGGAGGAGCCGGCTGCTAATGCTATGTACCGGGACACTGCAAATGCTGCTGCCGGGATACAGCTGAGGAGGAGCCGGCTGCTAATGCTATGTACTGGGACACTGCTAATGCTACTTGCCGTGCTGCTGTAGCTCAGTCGTAACTGTAACTAATGCTGAGACTCTACTGACTGCGTAACTGGTAGATGGCGGTGGGTGGCGCAACAGGCCAAAACACAAATTCAAAACATAAACATGATTTGCGGACTGTAAAAATGTTTTTTAAATGTGAATATTCTTGTCGGTGAGATCAGTATGTTATATAAACATTATTCCTTAGTCTCTGTGACATATTAGGAGGATTTTACGACTATTTGCTGTAGATTTCTTACATATAGCTCCTTTAACAAGCAAGAACTGTACATTTCTAGTGAAAACAGAAGTTTACTTTGAAAAGACACAATGCATGCAATGGGTGTATTGTGACATGTGACATTGAGCGTCTACAAACTGATGCTGGAGGGGTGCCTACAGCGTCATAGTTTGATGTGTAGGATCACTGACCAGGTGTCGGTATTTGAAGTGTTGGAAGCGAGTGTGTTGACAAAGTGACAGGTCTTGGGTGCATGGACTGTGTGGGCTTCTCCAAGCACACTTGGATGCTGTACAGTTATTTTGCAGCAGCCTGGTGTTGTTTGCATGTGATTTAATCAAGGAAAACAGTGAGTGGTTGTCCATTATGACACTGGCACTCTGGCAATGCGCTTGTCAAATCAGAGGCTGCAGATTTATTTAAATACTTTGTGTCCTGCTGTCTTCAAATGGCTGATTTGATGAACTAGAGAAGAAACTTCACAGTCGGTATGACGCAGCTTGTGTTAATTTTTGATGCAGATATCAACTCATCTAATGGTCCAGGTTCCAGTGTCATTGCCTCCAACAAAAATGAAATTGCCCTCTGTGTTGATTTGAAAAGAAAAGAATAAAATATCTTTACTTCTGTGAGAGCTAAATCAAAGCAGGTCATATCCTCCTGATCGGAACATGTCTGAGAAATGTAAAGGAGACACTTCAAGTAGATCACCAACCAATCTCAACTAGCATCTCATCAGATTAAGATGCAAGCAAAGCATGTTACTCATCATTTCAGGAGTGAGGTGCAACATTAACACATCTCTCACATCCACTGAGCTGCCTCACAAGGACCTACTGGGCCTCCTCAGGGGGGCATTAGCACACAAAAGTAAAGCCAAGCAGCAGATCAGGCTGCTGTTATTGCCTCACAGCCGGGCCTCTGGAATTCTTTTCAGTACAGATGAAGAATGAAAAATTGCCCTGACATTTACAGCACACATCCCGCCGCAGCAGAGTCGGCAAACAGCGGGAGAGCCACAAGACCGTGTTGAGATTTTTGCCATTATTAAGTTATCTTCGCTAATTTAGAAGATTAAGGCTGAAATCCCACATTAGAGCTCATTTCTCAGATGTTTGCTTGCAGCATACAGATCCAGTGATACTGAGTCTTCTGCAACTTTGTGTTTGATGAGCAAGTTAGTTGAGGAGGTGTCAACAAACCCTGTAATATTTATCAAACCAAAGCTAGCTTGATCCCAATTGGCCTTTTAGTGGGAGATTGCATAAAGGTAGATCAGAGACAATCAACTTGCTTTGCCTAGGGGGCCACTCCCACAAAGTGACAGGAGGCCAGGTAATAAACAAACATTAGTAGTATTTATCAGTATGTAAAATAAGTGAATTGTCTGTTTTCAGCCTTTCAACATTAACTGTCCTCACTCATCTTTTCCAAGATGTAAATCCAGTCATAGCAGGCCTGCACAGGTCATGTATACGCAAGGGCGGTTCTAGGATTTGAGGAGATTTGGGGTATATTTACATTCAAAGTACAAATGGAAATTTCAAGAGTAACTAAATTTATTTTCATTGTCAATTCAAAAATGGAAGGCAGACCACATGGCATCACTAAGCTAGAGGATCAATAAAAGGAGACAGACGGGCATGTAGCAGGTCTCCCTTTCACACAGGAGACCAGAGACCTGCCGTTAAAAACTGCTGTTTCATAAAAAGTGGCCACAGTCTTTCCCTAGCTTTCACCATACCAGTTATCATGCACTGATACCCAATAAATGTAATTCATGATTTTACAGAATTTTCCATTATCAATATTCTCCTCCAGCAGTAGGGTTTCAAACGGACGCATTAGTGGGCTTAAATTTGTCTGTTGGAAACTACATGAAAAACGTGTTTTGATGATGTAGTCTTCACTTTAACAGAATGAAAAAGATGGGCCAATTGCCTGATGTAGAATTTTGCTTGTAAACTGAAATTTTCAGAGGTAAGGAAACTTACAGTATTTATTTGTACATTTTACATACACTGAACAAAAATATAAACACAACACTTTTGTTTTTGCTCCCATTTTTCATGAGCTGAACTCAAAGATCTAAAACATTTTCTATACACACAAAAGACCATTTCTCACAAATATTGTTCATAAATCTGTCTAAATCTGTGTTAGTGAGCACTTCTCCTTTGCCAAGATAATCCATCCCACCTCACAGTTGTGGCATATCAAGATGCTGATTAGACAGCATGATTATTGCACA
>NC_065507.1:37227244-37251861 GCF_006386435.1 Epinephelus moara | reverse complement strand
ATATGCCACACCTGTGAGATGGGATGGATTATCTCGGCAAAGGAGAAGTGCTCACTAACACAGATTTAGACAGATTTGTTAACAATATTTGTGAGAAATGGTCTTTTGTGTGTATAGAAAATGTTTTAGATCTTTGAGTTCAGCTCATGAAAAATGGGAGCAAAAACAAAAGTGTTGCGTTTATATTTTTGTTCAGTGTAGTTACTGCTGGATGTCCATTCTGCCTCGTCAGCCTGACCTTCAGAACTCACAGCTGTCCAAGCTTTTGCTAACTTCAGTCCCAGAAATGTTGTTTTTATCTCCACCTAGCATGAGTGGGTGAGTGAGGGGTAAGTGACACTTCTCTTACTTTTTATTGTGATTTGTGACAAGTTGTGCAACACTGTACGATATATTCTGTGACAAATTATGCACAAAAACTGTCTCCATTCTACAGCTTATCCCTATTTGATTGATAAGCCAACCTGCAAAACAAGTGGTGTTTTTTATTATTTTGCACTGGCCCATACGAAAACTAACTTGTACTTTGAGTGACTTACAAACCAGGTACTTTTTGTTTGCATTTATTTTTTTAATTTTCTCTTTTACTTGAGTCATTTTTTAAGGCAGTAATTTAACTTTTACTTGAGTTTAGATTTTCAGTACTGCTTGTACTGTGAAGACATACGTAACTAATGACACAAGGGGTTGAACCCTCTACCTCACTTGACAGCTTGGGAATCATTCAGTGTGTGTGTGTGTGTGTGTGTGTGTGTGTGTGTGTGTGTGCGTGTGTGTGTGTGTGTGAGTGTGTGTGTGTGTTTCTTCAGCCTACATGATATTTAAATACCTTTTACTCTATGATGTTGCTCACTCAAAGAAACCTCTTTGAGTGAGCAACATCATGTGGTAGTGGTCATTTAGTTGATGAAAGAGAAATCTGAAGAGCTCTTGCTTTGATTGATCTAAGTCAAATGGCTTCTCTCTTCCTCCCTCTCTCACACACACACACACACACACACACACTAAAAGATGCAGAAACTGTTGTTTAGACTGCTGTAAAATGGTAAACACACGATATCTTGTGTTTTTATAGGAGTGAGTGCACTGCTGCCAATCAAATGATAAAGACATGCCAAGAAAATGAATTTTGGCAACAGAGTGTTTCTTCTATCTCTAAAGCACAGACATGTTAACACACAGTTGTATACACACACACACACACACACACACACACACACATACAAATCTGCCTTTATCACTACTGGCACTAAAACATATTTGAAAAATGACTTTCCTTAATGACAAATAAAGAAATCAACTGCTCTGTGAATAAAAGGCAGTTGCTACAGTTCTGGGCTCAAATACAGGTGACCTGACCCTCAACAAACTGAACAACAAGAAAGGAGAAAAATGCCAAACAGCAGCCAAAAGAAGCTCATCTACTGTTTTTAGCAGCTCTGGCACTTTGGCAGAAAACCAGCCATCGTTAAGGAAAGCGCTGAACTAATTAGACAGACAGTCGAAGAGCCTGGTGCTTTATGGAACTGACTACAATTGCCGCTGTGGCACGAGATAACACAGAGCAAATAAAAAGGAAATGGGAATCTGAGCTCAGAGAAAATATTGAGAGTGAAACACAAAGAAATACACAAAAATGTTAATATCATCACTTGGGGAAACACATGGAAAGAATACTAATTATTAGGTGCTAGTCTTGTGGTTTTTCTTCCCCTGTACTATTAGCTTAATGAATGTAAATATTAGAATGGACAAATAGATTAAAGGGCAGGTACATCTCCATGTTTTTCAAATAGAAGCAATGCTAAACTAGAGGTGATGCTAAAACATACATACAAAATTAGAATTTTTTGGATTTTTATACACCAGGAACACTACTGGAAAGCTACAGATTGATATAAAAACCTTCAAAAATAAATAAATAATGGTGCCCTTTAAAGCAACACAATGGAGTTTTTGAGCTGTCAAAATATATACTGTATTCAAGATCCTTGTGATGGTACATCAACTCACAACAGGTTGGATGACACCTCCGTCATTGCTTGAGAGCATCCTTTTCACTGGCACTGGCACTATGCAGTTTCGGGGTTCGGGTAGGAACCCGGACACAAAAAAGACTACAAAATGTTGCTGCTTTACAGCATACGTCATATCCCCCTCCTGTCTTTAAAGTAGCGTAGCCGAACCGAGGTGAACCAAGTTAAACGTGGTTGTCATGGCTGAAGCGACAAAGAAAAGGAAGAAGGTGAAGGTGTTGTCCGAGAAGACAAAGAAAACGGGAGAGCGATAAAACAAGAGCTCGACTTGAGTAATCTTGAAGTTATATTCCCTTCATCTGCACCACAGCCTCTCTGCTGTTGTCTGACTTCACTCTGTTGAGTTTGTGTGTGCGTGTGTGCATGTGAGTGTGTGTGTGTGTGTGTGTGTGCATGTGTGTGTGCACGCGCTGTGAGGAGGAGGTCAGCCCTGACATGCAGAGAGCAACTCATTTCTGAGTTTTGAAAATGAAGGTCAGCCCTGACATGCAGAGAGCAACTCATTTCTGAGTTTTGAAAATGAATGAATAACTGAAGCAATGGGCCTAATCATGTACGTACAAAATGCTATAAGGCTACTTTACCTGTTCTGAAGACATGATGATCGCGCATTACATGGCCAGCTTCACGAAGTTCACCAGTATCGTTGGCTTGTCAACAAATGCACGCGCAGAGGTAAAAAGAGCAATCCTCTATTGTGTTGCTTTAAGGGAAGTTTAGGAAATGGCAAATATAACAGACTACTAGAGACACAAGATTTTGAAAGAAAATGTACCAACTCACAGTGAACATCATCTAAACCTCTGAAGTTAAACTAAAGAGTAATGTCACTTTGCATTTGGAAATTTCCCATTTTAACGTGACAATGCTCTGGTGCACAAAGCTAAAATAAATGCCCAGTTTGCTGTCGGAGAACTCGTCTGCACAGAGCCCTGACCTCAACCACACCTCACACCTCTGGTATGAACTGGAGCACTGACTGTGAGTCAGACTTGATCACTCAACATAAGTATGTAGCTGTGTGACACTACTTTACAATTTGGGGTGCCAGTCAGAGTCGAGTCTGTTAAGAATATCCCCAAAACAACCTGCAATCAAGCATAAAAAATAAACTAGAGTGCAGCAAGAAAAATACTCCAATTTAAGTCTCTACAATAGCTCACTTTGCATTGATGGATAACTTGACAAAACTGTGGGGGTGAGGTAGAATAGTTTGATGTGTGGATGTAATAAGCAAGTTTACAGCAAACAGTCCAAACTGCCTGATTCCACATCATCAAAAATTCAGTTCCAGGTACTCCGACCTCAAATGCAGCCTCTAGTTTAGTTCAGTTTCGAAAAAAACACATCCCCCCCAGTGGGATTTAAGACCAACTAAACCAAATACACCAAGAGGAGAAAACAAAACTATATCAAGAAGCAGCTCAGGAGAATATATTTGTTGTTACAGAGCAAACAATATATTTACAACTATTTTCAAGCAAGTTTTATTACTGACAGAACTGTAAACTGGTCAGGTAACCCTATCAGTGGACTTTTGCTAAGGGGGACATTTACTGCTTTCTCTGGAGGAATGACTCATTCAAGGATGTAACACAAGCTCTAATAGAGCTCCACACACCAGACTTCAGTGCACAACTGCAAAATAATCACTGAACGCTGTCCACTGTCAGCTGCTGTCACTCTAATAACTCTCCATAATATAGTTTTGGAGAGTCTGTATTCAACCAGCATGGGGAAACAGGTCAGTTTGTAATTGGATTGCTGACAACTGAAGGTGCAGTTTACTGCATTCAGAATGAAGTTTTGACAGGTCTGACATAGTGTGATTTCAGACAGAGGTGGACGGTTGTCACAAGAGGTTGAACTCACTAATGCTATTGTGGCTGAATGGGAGCAGATCTCTGCAGTGATTAATGCCCATAAATAACATATTCCATACCCACAAATGGGTGATCATCACCACTTATAAGTGTTTAAACTAAAAGGGGAATATCACGGGCCCAGTTCCATTTCTTATCCCCCAACCCCCATTACATACAATGCTTTAAAGTTTAAGTTTTTTTTGCCTATATTGGACAGGACAGTGAAACATGACAGGAAGGAAGACAGCAAGGAAGACATGCAGCAAAGAACGAAGGCCGGATTCCAACCCCCACCACCGCAACAAGGGCTAGCCGCACCATTCCCATGTGAACTGCCAGTGTGCCCAACTTTTAAGTCAATACAACATATAAACACTTTAACTATCTGCCTTTCACCGCGCTACCTCAACTACTAATGTACAGTTTTAGCCCACTAACGATGCCACTATTGGCAATGGTACTACTGTATTTTCAATAAATCAAATTCATAAACACTCTGTCTGAATACATTGCTCTTCTTAATGGGTTCAGCTGACTATTTTATCTGCAATTTCCTATGACCTGTATCCCAAACACACACCATGTGAAACTGTATGTGGGCAACTGTACACTCAATGGGTATGGACTAGTCTAATATGACTGATGCAAAGTAAAAATACCGATCCACATCATCATCTTTAGGATAAGCCTTCATTTTGAAATTCTGCATCACCGTCAATCAGCGCCAGGCAGGTACTGGCAAGCAGCTATGGGAAAGATGATAATGATAACAGTATTTAAGCTTGATTACATCAGCACTGTGGGAATATTTTTGGTTTCTGAAAAAATACAGGTCAACAGACACAGCACATGCCGTACATGAACAATGCCGTTATGAGATAAAATATTCAGAAAACACAACGTACCTGGCCAGCTGGGCATCTCACTCCGCTAACCTCTTGCAGTAACACAGCAACATTGGCTGCTTGTTTTAACAATGTTAACCTGAAAAATGTGCATGCAGGCTGATATTCAACTGTGCTGCTCTGTCAGGAGAGGCAGTGACTTACACAAAATGTAAGAAAAAGTATAAATAATACATGTACACATGTACTTTGTTAAGCTATGAGTGGAGGAAAACCCCTCTAGCTGTTGGGCTAATTGATGCTATGTAAAAGTGCTTAAGTTGATAATGTGTGACTAGCAAAAAACTATTGTTTTGTCCCTAAACCGTGACAGTTATTATTGAGATGAGTTTTACTCTTATGTTAAATGATCTTGTTGTTAATCCACATTTTATGGCTGTTAGGAGAGGTTTGCCTTCAGGACTTTTAGCCAGATTGCCCTGAAGTTTAAGGAAACGATCATGGTTTAGGTTCAAATGAAAACATTTCTTTCAGGAAGAGCTTTCTGACAGAGAGCCCTGAAGGATAACGTATTCCATGTGCTGGGACCAAATTTGAGGTTAACGTTACTGCATTAACAGATAAACATTTTTTTTTATCTTTAATGGCCAAAAGCAAAAAAAAGAAAAAAGATTTGGATGGATTTCTATCCAACTGTGTTAAATGGGCATACAATTTCATCTCATATTGATCACAGGCCCCTGAATAAGTCAAAATCATATTGTGGTTGACTTTGTGATATCAGCAAATATTGTATTGTTGTCCAAAGAGTCAATGTAATATCATATTGTGGTGAAACATGTTGAAACTAGTTGGTTAGCAACTGAGACATCAGCATAGTAGTGATTTGTTTTGTTATGTTTCATAAGAAAAGGACCATCATACACCAAAAAGTGTGGTTTCTGTAATTTAAAACTAGGTAAAACCTCCCTTTGCAGGGCCATGTAGCCCCAACACTTCACCCTACACCTCTATCCCAACAAGAAAAGGGACACCCTACCGCTAGACATGTACGTGCCAAACAAAAGGATAAGTGGTAGGGGCAAGGGGTGTTTTGGGATTAAGCTATGAAGTCAATCATCAGTGAGATAAGGACCAAAACTCTCATCCTCTTCATCACCACCTCTGCTAACATGAAGTCACCTTAAGAGGAGATAAAGGGAGGGATGGAGTGAGAAAGTGAGGGAAGGTGAAGGCTATTTGGGAGACTTTATTTGCTACTTCATCATCAAAACAGGATGTGTGTTATTGCTGAAGAAGCACTAATATAATTGACATACTGTAGCCTTATTCTAGAATACAACTTGAAGCCAAAGTTTTATGCACAGCCAGCAGAAAATGTGCATCGAGCACACTGAAGTTGCTGACATTAAATAATAACATGACAAGTTTGAATAAAGCATGAACTGTAATGTTAAATGTGCCCACATTTATGAGCTTATAGGTGTAGGATATGGACTTCAAGCATTCAGAGGTGGGAGGAAACTCAGTTTTATTAAGTACTGTACTTGAGTACAACTTTGAGGTATTTCTACCATTACAAGCTACTTTATTCTTCTGCATCACCAGTTTTAAAAAGAAAGTTCTGTACTTTTTACTGTACTACATTTCTCTCTCAGAGATGGAGTGCATTATCTGCTAAAGCAAAAATTAAAACAGGATGGTGTCATGGAGGGAATAAAGAGAATCTTTTGTAGCTTTTGGACCACCTGAACAGTTTGATATATCAAACTGAAAGACATGTGACCCAACTTGTGGTTATTTTGCAGCACATGTCAAATGTAGATTGTAATGTGAAAAGAGAGGCTGTTCTTTTCTACTTCATCATGTTCGTTGGTTGGGCCAGACTCTTGTCCTGGTTTTAATGGTTCGGTGCTATTTATTTGTTAAGGAATTTAGGGATTTCAACATCTACAACTGATAATATGAGAAGATTCAGAGACCCTGGAGAAATAGCTGCACATAAGGGGCAAGGCTGAAAACCAACATTGAATGGCCATGACCTTTGATCCCTTAGGTGGCCATGGCATCATAGGTAACTTGCACATCTGTGAAGGCAGGTTTTCGAGCAACACATGCTGCCATCCAGACAACATCTTTTTCAGGGATGTCCCTGTTTATTCCAGCAACACATTGCATGTAACAACAGTGTGGCTTTGCACAGAGTGTGGGTACTGGACTGGCCTGCCTGCAGTCCAGACCCAATTCCCACTGAAGCACAAAATACAACATCAGAGACCCTTAGACCGTTGAGCAGCTGAAGTCGTATATCAAGCTCCAAATTTCAACAATTAGTGTCCTCAGTTCCCAAACACTTACTAAGAGTTGTTAAAAGAAAACTTTTGTGAAATGTTTTGCAGGCATCTGTGTGTGTATTTACAAAAATCAACATTTTTCAGTTTGAACATAAAATATCTTGTCTTTGAACTGTATTCAACCAAATAAAGGTGGAAAAGGATTTGCAAATGATTGCATTCTACTTTTTATTTATGTTTGACACAACGTCCCAACTTTTTTGGAATTGGGGTTATATGCAGGGAGTTTGCAAATCTTCAAAGAGTAAATATAAACAACGAATAAGCTGAACTGCCACTGCTCAGATGAAGAACAAAGTGAAGTCCTAACGCTGATATAAAGAGTGGGAGGAATGTTGCTTCTTTTAAAGAAGTGGAGCTGAGGGTGTTTTCAAGGCTACCTGTAAAGAAGGCATGATATCACATATAATTGAATATTGGCTACTATGCATTGTAATTGCCTCTACAGAGCATGCATTTATGATTACTGTAAGCATGTCACATGTTCAAATACCTGTCATACAGCACAAGCACAGGCTTCTGTTCTCAGAACATGCAACATCTGTTTATAATGTTCAATAGTTCTGTTCAGTCTCTCAGTCTCTTATATGTATTTCCTATGTGGTTGTTCAGGTCAGGAATACAGGCAGGATGCACTCTGTGCCTGGGCAACTTTAAAAGTAAATGCTGAACTCTGGCTGTAGGACAAAAGCTCCTCTTGCTTCCCTCTTTCTCACATTGAACTTCACCACAGAAGTGGTGGTGCTGCTGCGCTGCACCTCTGCTGCTGAATGACCACAGAAGGAACACAGTGGCCAACACCATGTACCGTAATAGGCCTGTCTGCTCCGCTGCTCTGTCTGGATCAATAAAGATATAAAGCGACGCAGAGAGAGACCCAATGAAGCTGAGCGGCCTGCCAGCAGCTGGTCGTGTCCTCGGTCCCTGGCTGAGTCCACCGCTGCTGTCAGGTGGTAATGTGTCTGCTGACCTTGAGTTTACACCGAGAGCAACACACACCGACCTGCTCTATCTGCCAAAGTGTTTCCAACAGCAGCAGCATTATGTTTACATCTACAGGTATATTTATGGGATCTGGCAGACACTCTTATCCAGAGAAACATATTCAATCCCAGGAGCTAAAAGTCCCTTTGTGTTTACAGCACATATTAATAACAGAACTTTAGGTCATTCAGACCGACCATGGAGCCTTCTTTAAGATGCAGTGTTTGCAATTTAACTTGTTTTGTCTTCTAGTTCTCTTGTTGGCTTCTGTTCAAGCCGTTTATCTCACTGTTCTCAGAGTTGTTGGGAAGTTGCCTACAATGTATTGTTTTCAACATCAATTAACAGTACAAGCAATGTCCACCCTCGATCATTATATTGATACATGTGAAAAACAGTGCCCTCTAACTGTGTAACTGAAGCTGAACACAGATTGTAGCAGCCTTGAGGACTGAGTTTGACCAGTGTAAGAGCCCCAGTAGTTCTAGGCAGTTAAGAAGTAAAGAATACTGAATATGTTCCTTTATATCAATATTGTCAGCTTGCCACATGCACTACACTTCCCTTTGTCAACACTGCATTTTCTTTACTCTTGATGCCGGTTTGTCACTGTAACTCTGGCTGCTATCAGTTCCAAATATACAACTGTGTAGCCTTGAAGCAACTCATAGCCTGATGCTGTAAGACAGAAACAGAAAAACACTGTAAACAGTGACACTCCGATGTAAATGAGCTGCTTGAGTTGGTTGGAGGTTTGTTTTGAATCTGGATAGGGATATGCAGATACACTTCTTTTCTGTTAAACTCAACTTTGTTATGATCCATACCACATCTTTGGGGCTGAAAAATAAAACCGATGAAATAGTGGCAAAAATCATTATCATTAGCATTACCACAATTAGCTGTAAATGCACCGTGCTAACTAAGCTAACAGCTAGCATTAGGATTATCTCCACTCTCCTGTCCAAATATGGTCACTTCTGGCTCCAAAAATCATAGATGGTGATGGTCAAAATGCCAAACTCAAAGCTTCAAACAGGAGTCTATGAACCAATGGGTGACATCACAGTGGGTACACCAATTATTTTATACATCTATGTTATCATCCCATGAATACATAGTGAAATGTATTAAATGTTTGATAGTTTTGCTCTGTTATTTTGTTTGTAGGAATTATTAATTTGAAGATGTGAAAGTCAAGAGCACAGATCATTAATCTGTGCACATTGCTGTTACACCTGATACCTTCCCGGCTCTGTAACCATCAGCACAGGCTAAGAAACCAGACATGTGTTGACAAAGAGGGACTTGTTAAAAGATAATAAGGGATTCTGCAACTCACTCCAACACTGAGGTGCACTTGCATACAGGTGGACGATGGCTACATAGTAATAATGAAAAAGGTTTTCATTGCACCGTTTTTGGTCACACACAGTTATTCCAAAAACGTCACATGCACATGATAACGGAGGGCAAACTTTCTGCCAAACAGCTCTGCAGGAATATGCTCGTACATGGCAGCTTCACTGCTAATGATGACTATTTATAAGACCATTTTCTCGTCACACTGCAGAACTCAACAACAAAAACAACAGGGAGGCGGTGAAGGAAACCTCTTCAGTATTCAAGCTGCACTTTTTTTGTACTCTGCTCAACTAACTTTAACTTCAAAAACTTGAAAAATTTGATTTAAGCTACCAGAGTTGAATATTCATCATCAACTGATCTGTAAACTCTCCGTTCTTCTGTTCATTCATTAGAGCAAACCCCACACAGGAGCAGCAGTCTGCTTTTGTTCTCCGTCTGACTCGTGTCCCAGCCCTCGCTCTCATTATTGTTACTCTCATCCTGCGTCTGTACTTGTTATTATTCTGCTTGTGACCATTAGGCCTGTTCATCTCATTACTGTAATTCGGATTCAAGGCCCACACCTGCCATTACTGCGAGCACTCTGTCTCATTAGGAAACTCCTGTCACCGCCGCAGTGAATGCAGCAGCGGCAAATTAGTTCTGATAGAAAAGTCTTCAATGAGACACAGAGTGGCAGCAGGGAAAGATATGACTCTGTTTGCATGTGTGTGTGGGTGTGTGTGGGGGGGGGGGTGGACGGGGGGGGTGGAAGGAGAAAGTGTGTAAATTAACAAAATAAAGGCAAATTGTGAATGCATATTTGTGTGTGTGTGTCTGGAAGGGGGTGTTTTATGAGGACGAGAAGGAGAGAATAAATGTGTGTATGTGCATGCAAGTTTGTTGTGTCTCAGAATCTTAGTTTAGTGTGTGTGCGTGTGTTACTGTGTGTGTGTGTGTGTGTGTGTGTGTGTGTGTGTGTGTGTGTGTGTGTGTGTGTGTGTGTGTGTGTGTTATGAGATCTATAGCTACCTAATGGACCTATTTTCTAGTCTGAGTTGCTTCAAACGATTCAGTCGGAGCAAAGAAACTAATGTGGCTATTAAGGCTGCATTAGCTGAAGTCACTGTCTCTCTCTCACACACACACACACACACACACACACACACACACACACACACACACACACTCTCTCTAATTGCGAGTTGTTGCAAATGTTGTCTTCTCCTATTATGAGTTTGTAAAAAGCTGTCAGTGAGGTCACCCTCAGGCCACTGAAGCCCATCAAATCCTGCTGTAGATTTCTGGGTGTTAACCTTTAAACGCATCTTTTAAATCTCATTTACCGCTTTTTACGTACGCACAGAATAAACCAAGGATGCAGTCATTTCAACTAATGCAAATGGTATGATTTATCTTGCAAGAAAGCAGCTATGTCAAACAAGGAGTAATGGGTGTTTTGGGGGCAATTTTCTTTTTCTTTTTTTTTTACCCAGCAGCCAAGGCCGATGGGAGTTGATCATGTTTGACATCGAGGTACGAAACCCAGCAGGAGTGTCTGCAGCGTTTCATTGATTTTCATATTATCTTGTGGGTAAAAATGTTCCACAATTCAACGGTAGCTCACAGATCTGTTGAGTGAAAATGAAACAGTGCGATGGGCAATTTATCTCAACACGCTGAGCCCTGACTGAATATGTAATACTGTTAAAACTGCATGGCTTTACATCTTTAGATCTGCTGTATGTTTGTCTATTTGTTTCTTAATTCAAATGAGCCTACTGGAAAGAGATAAAAGAGAGAATATAATTTACACAATAAAAAAATAAAGTGCTGCAGGCACAGATAAATTATTTAAAACAGACAGCAACTAATTTCTTATAAAATACAAAGGAGGAACTATGTCAGTATAGCAGTAATCCATCATACCTGTTCCAGCCAAGTGGAGAGAGGACATTTTACCACAGCAATGTCTGAGTGTCAGATCCAACAACAACCAATAAGATGAGTAACTCTTTATTAATCCCTGTGGGAGAAATTGTCTTCTGCAATGCACTCAGGTTACTTATAAAGTAATAGTAAGTCCAGTGAATCTAACTTGAGGGCCAAATCTATTTATTTCTATCCAACATGCATTCCAAATATCCTACAAAGACTAGACACCCAGACAGAATGACGAAACATGAAATGTTCAGAATCTGAAAACATGATTAAGCAAATACTGAACAATTGAGTAAATACAGGAGACTACACACTAGGGATGTCTACCAGCTATGCATGTCAGTCTGTAGGTCAATTTACACACACACATATACACGCAGTGGTGTAATGTAGGGAAGTAATAAAACATTGTTGCAGTGTTTAAGAAGTTTTAGGATTACTCCACTACATTCCCTAAATACAATGTGTATTTTTACATTGAAGTAATATTCTAACAGGTGACTTTAACTTTGACCAAAGTTATATTCTGGTAAGATATCTGTACTTTTACTCAAGTGTGGCTTTCAGGTACTTTATCCACCACTGCATACACACACACACCTTGCTAACAGCTCATCATCAATATTAGTCAAACCAAAGAGATGATTGTGGACTTTGGCAAGGCTGGCACAACCTCACCTGGTGCAACAACACATCCAGCATCATTAAAAAGGCACACCAGTGCCTCTGAAATTGAGTAAACTGAAGAGGGCGGGACTGGACACTAAAATCATCACATCCTTCTACAGGTGTGTGATGGAGAGTATCCTCACCTCCTGCATCACAGCGTGGTATGGCAGAGAGACATGCACTGCAGCGGGTGGTTAAGGCTGCAGAGAGAACCATCGGCTGCGGTTTACCACCAATTGGAGACATATACATCAGCAGATGCAGGGACACGGCCTCCTGCATCATGAAGGACTCAACCCACCTTGCAAATGAACTGCTGGCACCCCTCCCCTCACGTAGGAGGCTGCGCAGCATCTAGGCAAGAACCACCAGGCTGAGGAACAGCTTCCTTCCAGATGCTATACGACAGATAAACTGCACTACACTGCATTTTTGAACCACACTATCCTGAACTGCTGTTACTTTAATAGTAACTTTTATTGTGATCTTGATATTTAAATCACATTTTATTTTTTATGTTTCTTAGTTTTCAAGATTTTAGGATTTTAGTGTTGACTGCACATTGCACCGTTCACTTATTTATGTATTTATTTAGTCAGTTCCTTATTTGTTGACTTAGTGTTTCATATAATGTTCATTATGCAATGCTCAAAAAGACCTGAGTTCTACATTTTATTCTTTTCATGTATTTGCATAACTGTAATGACAATAATGAATCCTTGATCCTTGATCTTTCTCATGCACTGTTACTGTAGCTGGGGGAAACCACTGTGTGAGCCCTATGTATGGATTGAGTCTGACACACCCCAACTTTATGTGACTCCTGGTATGGCAATCACCTCCACAAATCAGACCTGATCTGTCACCAACAAGCTCAGCCAAACATGGGCACGAAGCAGAAGAAGCATCAAGCCTGATGTCACTGAACCAAAGCTCAAGATTTAGAGGCTACACTCTTTTTCTGGGACATAACAGTTATCAAACTAAATTAAAAGTTCATCTGAAAACCACAGTCACTGGCACCATGACAATTGCATTAAATGTCTCCCACTGAACAGCAGCCTACCTCTTCAACAGGGAGGGGGGCCGTCCTCTTCTCACAGGGCACGAAGCAGTGCTGGCGCTCATCCGGGTTCACTTTCACGTAATCGTGGTGCGCACGCCCACGTTGGTTTGACCGGAGGACCCAGCAGACATGCGTTAAAAGCTCTCAAAGTTTGTCATTTGCTCAGCCAGCTGTCCGTCAAAGTCTGCCAAGATTCCCTGCACAGAGAGACCAAGAGAAAAGGGTAAGTGGTGAGAAGAGGGAAAAGGCTGAAGGGGGGGGGGGGGGGGGGGTACAAGTGGACAGATGCCTCGAGAGGATGGCAGAGCAGCCAAATGGCAACTTGGCTGGTAAAGTGACATGTTCCTTCAATCAGCAGGAACCATCATTGGGACGAGGAGAGAGGACTGGGACAGACCAAGATGAAAGACAGACTGAGAGAAAGAAAGCATCATGGTTAAAAGGAGACTCCATTCCTCCTTGTGTCTTATCAATGACAGAGTGACAGAGCTCAGACTATAGAGAGGAAGTGAAGCCGAAGTTGAGACAGCAGCAAAACTGCCATCTGTTAATCAATCAGTGTCAGGCTGCAGCTATTACACTTCAGCTACAGACAACTGATGTTTTTCTAAGAAACAGATCCTGAGAGAAATGTGAGTGAGTATCCTTTGATAAACAGGCCTGACAGGGCAGCAGTAAGACAGGAGTACCAACACATAATCTTATATCATAATTTAAAGAGTAAAGAAACCCACTCAGCTTCTCTGTGCCCTCTGCCCCACTTTTTTTACTATGTTGCTTGGTGCTAGGCTAGTTCAGTAGCAACACTCACTTGCTGTATCAACACTATAAAGTTGACTGAGACAACCTGCCGTCAACTTGTTAGGGGTAAGGTTGGGGATTAATCAAAGACTATAAAAAAAGTAGATGTAATCTCTGGGTCTGAAAAGTGAAGCCAATTTAAACCTGCATTCTTCCTAATGGCCAGCAGGTGGCGACTCCAATGGTTGGAAAGAGAAGTCTGATTGTAAGTCTTTGAGGAAATGACACTGAAATGACATGAAACATTTTCCTAATGAGTTTATGGTCTGAATTGCTAAGTTTAAAGTCTTTTTCAGTCAACCCAACCACCAGAAAAAAAGGCTGGCATTATACATTTCTGCACACCATGGATACACTAATGCACTAATTCATCGGCCGCACGTCAGGTATCGGCTGATATTCACTTTGTTGACTGCCATCGGCCGATAGGCAAATAAGATGGCATTTGCATATGGCAATGACCAATGTTTTTCTTTTGTCAATTTTGCACAGGCTTAAAAGCGGGGCTCCAAACTACTGAAGTCCTGTCAATCTGGCACATTTCAGGGAACAACCCTATTGTTTTGCTGATAATACTAAATTGTGAACAACAAATCTGAGCTGACATCAGCAGGAGGAGAGCTAGTTAACATTAGCTGTAGGCTGTAGGTGGCTGGAACTAACCTCTGACTGAGGTTGCATAACCTCATATACTAGCTCATATACTATGTTACTTTAGAAATGTTGATATGATGAGTATGAAAAGTTCAATTGCAATATATTCCTGGTTTGCAGAAATGTACAACGCCAACATTTTCTTCTGACAACCGGGCTGTGAAACAAATTCAAAGCATAATGTGCTAACAAATTACCTCATTTTCCACACTGCATCTCAAACAATCACAAGCAAGACAAGAGATTTTTTTTCCCCTATATTTGTGGTTCCTGTATCTCCTCTCCAATTGGTTTCTTTCTGTTCCGTCTTGAGTGCTGAAGATCAGAATTAAAATCTGACACTTCCTGCCAAAGTTTTAGATAGCTAAAACTTTTTTCTTGCTTTCACATTCAGTTGTAGCTGCAGGAAATATCTAGAGGTGACAGCATGTTTGCTGCTTCTGGCAGGTACCCACAGGAAACAGTAAAAAAAAAACTCCCAACAACCTTGCAGACTCAGGTATGCAAATTACAGAACTGATTACTGTTTTTATTGGAGTTCTAGGGTGGGTTATTCCTTTATTGGCCATATAGTCCCGAGGGATGTGTAGACAGGGGGACAATGGACAAGGCGCAGTTTCGAGACCTGTGTAGAGTTGCCAAGCTGGGCTGATTTGAGTCGGGGCAGCAGGAGGAGGACTGCCAGCATTTCTTTTTTTTTTTTTAACAGAAGTGCTGACAGTTCCCAACCAGAAAATGTGCTTAGAAACCCAGACAATTTCCTGCAGTCACCTATTTAGTCTTTTCCACTTCAGTCTCAATGGATCTTTTTATAACTGTGGCAACACAGTTTAGAAAGTGGGCCAAACTCATCTCCCATATGTCTCTGTGGGAGACTGAATGTTGAGTGTCTCAGTGGGGATGAAGAAAGGCTGGAAACTTCCCGACTGAGAGAGAAAGGCAGCGGTATTTAGTGATGAAGCGAAAGACAGGAGAGATGTAACTAAGAGACAGAGGGGAGAGGGATGAAGAGAGGCAAAACTGTCAAGGCGAGAGAGAGGGACTTCACACCCTCTGTCTATGATTGTTTTTGTTAGTCCCAAAGGTTACCAGCTTGGCTCTGTTTGCTCTTCAGTATTTTACTGTCAGAGATAACAGTCATGTAGAGCCTTGACGACCATCACACAAGGTCAACGTTTTATTTTTTACCTGCAAATTGTGTGCAATCAGCAGGGAAATGTACCTGACAAGGCTGCCAGGTGTCATCAGCGCCTCAAGCAGTGCACCGCCAGAGGGTGGATCAGTTGTCTTTGCTACTTGCCTCTGTGGCTGCTGCAGTTTGGCACTCATTGGCGTAACATAAATGTCTGATTTGGTGATCAGCTTAGCACCATATCCTTCATCTTAAGTCACATATTTTTGTCATCTTCCACTTTCACTGTCTCACAACAATGCCCAGTCTTTGTGGAGGCACCATGGACAAAGCAAGTAACAAATCAAAAGCTAATTTTTAATTCTGCCACATTTAAAAAAAAAGATTGTTTTCGTTTACATAATTCAGAATGCAATCTGGAATTTTATTATAAACTTGTGCCTTCATTGTGATATGCATTTTAAATTTGACCATATGTTGAATGTTTTCATTCCTGTGAATCCCTTACAGAGAAAACAGACCTGACACAAGAAATACCAGTGCTCATTCCATCTCAGCATTTTGTCTCTAAAACTAAACATCCCAACATGTGTTCCTCTGAAAATATTGACTCTTTCTTGATTTCAGAACAGAAAGTCTAATCAGAGTGCTGATTGGTAGAAGATTGTTTCCATCTGTGCTGATGATTTCCATGAAAAAAGTACATTTCCAAACCAGAGAGAAAATTAATGATCAGGCTATTGCATTTATGTCCATAGTATACTTCTATGTACTTCTGAAAACAATTATTTGGTTAATCAAGTTATTGAATGATTGAAAATTAGCAAGGTGACAATTTAGATAATTGTTTTTATTTGCTGTAGCTAATTGACATAACTTCCTTGAGGCTATAATGACATTTTCTGCTGTTGTCTGTTTAACATTGTACACTTCTGCAAACCACAGATATACGTTTGTACGTAGGGTTTAATTCAAACTATAAGTCTCTACAGTGCTGTGTTTTTTTAAAGACCCGTCGCTGTTTTTCTTGCAGCTTTTGGGCTTCAAAATGTAGACATGTTGTAGTGACCTTTCACTGTTTTTTCCACGGAGACTGTATAAATAATGGATGTAGCTACCATGAAGTCACCCATTGGTTTGTGGTCCACCATTTTGAAGCCTCTAGTTTGGCATTTCAGCCATCACCATCTTGTTTTTTTGGAGCCAGAAGTGACCATATTTGGATGAGAGGTTCGAGCTGTGAAAGTGTGAGAAGTGGATCTGACTGAGAAGCCAAGGACACTATCAGCAGGCAGCCTGTCACTGAACGCCGCCCACCCTTAAATATGCGTAACTTTGGGCCTTAATAAAATGTTAACGGGTAAGTTACCCCCTGTACAGCTGTCATGTTTGTTTAAATTAGCTATAGAGACAAAAAACATTTTTGTACCAGGCTATTAACATGCTTATTTCTGCTGTAAAGTTGGCCATTTTAACATGGGGGTCTATGGGGATTTACTCTGTTTTGAAGCCAGCCTCAAGTGGCCATTAGAGGAACTGCAGTTTTTAGCACCTCTGCATTGGCTTAATTTTTCAGCTTTGGGGGTTGATCATGTCCCAAAAACCAGAACCAGAAACTCTGGACCAAAACACAATCATTTCCGAAGCATAACCACGTGGTTTTTTGTCTAAACCTAACCACACGTTAACCACAGTGTTGTTAAAACATAAAATTTAAACATAACTACCACATTATAATGCGAAAATGTAATGTATTCATGGTTTGCAGAAAACCACAATGTCATTTGCCACAATGCCACTTTTTTCTGTCAGTTGGGTTGCTCACCATGATAAAATGTATTGTTTTTGTTTGTTTCCAGTGGTGCATTCTTCTTCAAATGGGATACAGCAGCAAGATTTGTCCATTGGCAAAAGTCAGTGATGCTACAGAATCTGTAATTCATCAGCTTGAATCTGGAATTCAACCATGAATACTTTGTGATGAAAGCTGCTTCTGGCTGTTGTCCAGCATTCTCATCTTGGTAGGAAGCCACACGTTACTAAATATGAAGGATGGGGGGTGTCTTGTGTGAACCAGCAGTCTATTCTTCTCCAAAGTGTTAAGTGTGTGAGGTGTTGAGCACACACCATTTGGCTCAGGCAGACATTTTTTAAAACTACAATGAGGAGAAATTGCCTTCTGCTGGTGCTGACTTTCATTCCCACTTTGAAACTCTTCTCACAGTGAACCGTCACTGAGGCCAGAGGAGCTCTGATCACTACACTCACTTCTAGTGGCTGCTTTAAACTCTGGCAAGTAGTGAAATTGAAGGTCATACTAAGTTACTGTTGCGCATGCTTTGGATATGAAAATGACTTAATGCCCAAAGTGCTAGATGGGATGTAAATGAATGAAGTTCACACAAGGAGCTTTGCAACACCCCATACTGAACATACTAGGAGACCAAAATTATCTGCATGGATAGTTTATCCAAGCTTAAAAATGTGACCTGTGTCCTTTGACTTAGGTGTTCCTGTCTGAAATAAACTATGTATCTCTCAACATATTTTGAATCGGGCAGTTATAACAACCTCCTGTCTCTCTCTAGTTTTAACTGCTGATGGAACCCACTCGGCTTTAGAAGTTAATAAGTAAAGACATTTTTAGTCCAACCTGGCAACATTTTCTAATACAGAAGCAAGAGCAGATCATGTAGTGATTTTCAGACCTCGTGACCACCTCATTTCTAAGCCTCTAACACTAATCCAACCTGGCGACATCAAACAGTGTTGATACCTCAATTCTGCACCCAAAACCCTCCTCTGAAATTTAATAGAACCTGAAGTGACAACACTAACATTCCTCTCCCTCTGTTTGTGTGTGCCTTTTTTCTCTTGTCAGTTTTTCAGTGCTAAATGATATAACCTGGCAACCCTGCTCCTCCCTCGAAAAAATAACGTGTCCCACTCCAAATAACCCCCCCTTTTTTTTCTCCTCAAATGTCTGATGGCAAATATCTCTGAGGTCAAACTTACAGCTATCCAACCTGGCAACTCCACACTGTATGAGTAACTTCTCCTGTCAGTCTGATGAAGGATATAACCTCCCTCTGCAGCTAACAGTATTTGAAGTGGCAACACAGAAAGCAGTTTTCACTTCCACCTGCAAAACTCACTTCAACCTGGCAACCGTAACTCTCTCTGCCTTCTTAAAAATCAAATAACCTGCTTCATGTTCCCATCCCTCTACCTGATTGCTCCATCTGTTTCTCCAACCTGGTGAATTCACACAGTGTTAACGAAACCTTACCTCTGCCATCATGCATCAAATGACCTCCTTTTAGTGCTATCATCAATACCCAAAGTGTATAACTTTATACAGCTGGCTGGCAGCCCTTCTCCAGTCTGGCAAGTCTTCCTTGCTCTCCTGTCTCAAGCCAAATAACACTCACATTTCTCTAATATTACTGCTTTCTCTGGTGGCTGGAAATATTTTCAGGGACACAAGTTACAATAATCAAACCTGGCAACTCCAAACTGTGTTGAAAACCAGAAAACCAAAATCATGTCTATTTGAAGTGGTTATGTTAACAGTTTTTTTTAGGACATTACACTATTCATACAAAGTCAGTGGAAAGATGCCAATAGATGTAAACAGGTACACATCCACTCTAGGTGGCACAAATTAAGGCAAAGCCGTATCTGTGTCAGCTGAAAATTTTTTGTTGAATGTTCCTTGAAGAGGCACTTGACTGATATAACACACACACACACACACACACACACACACACACACACACACACACACAAAGGATTATCACCTTGTGGTTGTTTGCCTCCATGAACCAGTCAAGTTGTACTCACAGTTCACATCTATGTCTGTCCAGAATCATATGTGGCCATGACAGATGACAATGCTTCAAATCCGGATGCTGCTGCAAATAAGCTACAGTACATATCTTACCATATGGATGCCTCGTACACATTTTCAGAAGATCTACACAATTAGCACAATTTCAAGGTGGACATCAAGATTAGTGCCACCAATTCAGTGTCTGACCAAATGTCTCCCCATCTGTTTCTAAGTTAAGATGTTGAATAATGGCCAGATAAGTGTTTTTTCAGAGATTATGATGCCACAGTGAAGTTGGCCTGTGACCTTTTGAAAATAATATGACATAACTGCATCATTATATTCTACTGGATATGTCTGTTAAATGTTGTCATATTTAGCATATCAATTGTTGATTTATGGCCAAACATGTGTTTTGTGTAGTCATCTTGACCAGTGACTACCAAATTCAAATCCATTCATCATTGATACCAAGTTGAAGTTTGTACTAAATTGGAGGAAACTCCCTTGAAATGTTCTTGAGATGTCATGTTAACAAGAATGAGACGGACAAAAGGCCACAGTGACCTTGACCTTTGATCACCAATTCCAGTCCAAACAGACGTGTTGGGATCTATGCCTCATCAAGGGCCTGACCTCGTAACAGATTGGCTATCAGAAATATTAATAATTATTAATAAAAAATATTAATTTTGTTTAATAATGTGACTTAATTTAGATTAAGTTACCTCATGGGGCACCATTCCCGAAAAGGGAAAAAATGATAGCCAGTAAATGGTATCAGTCTCATAAAGTTCACTAAACTATTAATTTTAATTGATAATTTAATTAATAACTATAACCAAAATTACTATATTGACAGTAAAGGCTGAAGGATGACGTTGGGGTGCTAACTCAACTTGGTTCTCCTTGTTGCTTGCAAGTTAGTTGCAAACCTTGTGTTTGGCACATTAACTTCTCTGGTTCCAGGTTGTGCTTCTGCTGTGAGCGAGGGAAAGCGATTCTTAGGGCCAAGAGCAGCCAGAGTCTGTGAGCAATTGCCCCCTTCGATGGTTTAGGGGCAAGGCAGGGGTCTGAGCTGGTCAGCAGCCCAGAAGGAAGAGCCATGTCTTGGCCGGTCAAGGGCCCAGGAGAAAAGAGCATCTGAGCTGGTCAACAGCTCACAAGGAAAGAGACAGAGAGAGTGAAGAATGCAGAACTTCTCTTAGAGTTTGCCTGGTGACATCACAAAGTCACATGCCACCGTAAAAGTGGTGTCCAATCAGGGTTGAAGACTAGTCTCTCATTTAGGTCACAGAATGGGGCATCCTGTGAAGATAAGGGCCAAATAGCTGTCTTTGTTTGAAGAACAAAGAACATGAGGTTTCTTACCATTTAAGATGGCAAGAGAAGCCTTCACATGTCCAGTTTAGATTTTAACAAATGACAAATCATCTGTGGTCCAGTGAATCCCAACAGACGTTTGTAAATAAACAGTAAAATAGTCACACTAAGTACCTTTCAGATGTGGGCATTTATCAGTCAGGTAAGATGACATGAAAGATGTTCTCAAGTTGCATTGTGGGAAGTGAAGGATAAAGTGTTTCTGTAACTGAGTCTCTACTACAAAATAACTGTCTCTGCCTCTTCTGCTTCATAATACTAATTATGTCTCCCCAGCTGTATTTAAGTGCAGGACTAAATGAATAAAGCTTTTTGTTATAGCAGTCTCTTTCTTTGTTATTCTCTCTATCTCCTAAAATTTAATTCAATTAGGCTACAGAAATTACTGGAACAGTTGTCATAAATAATTAAGAATATCCTCAAAACAATTAACAGCACATTGTGATGCACACTGAGCAATGTGAGAAAATGATCTGGCTGCTGAGTGGTTTAACATTATTCTGTCATGTATCAATGTCCTGCTCTAATGAAAAAAAAAAAAAACGTAGTTTCTGTAGGGAAACACATTACTCCAATTTAGTTAACTCTAATCTGGCGACTTAACGGTTAACATCAATACCCCGTGTCTGAATAAAAATCCTCTATCACTGATACCGTTAGGACAATTTCTGAACATAATAGGCGGGAAATCAGTGTTTCAGCTTTTTATTTATTTTTTTGGTAAATCTACCTGGGTTTTCTTTTTCTTTTCTGCCATTTCCCGTGTGGCTCAAGAGTTGTGGAACAGACTTTAAATCAATCCACCAAGTCCTAGCCTGTCAGTCTGATGCCAGTGCTCTGATGAACTTACTTACATTAGTTGGGACCACTGTAACTCCACAGATCATCTTGTTCATAGGTGTGATTAAAACTGTACTTTTATTGTGAAATGGAACTACTTCCTTCCCGTGCCTTTGCCTGAGGGAACCCCAAAACTCAGACTACCCAGTTTTCCAAGATCCTTCATTTTTTCTGAGCTAGGTGTGAAACCCAGTCCATTGGCCCAATTTTCAACCACAAATAACCAGTGTTACCTGTAACACCTTGTGATGTCACCACGTCAATAAAAAATCTTCCTCTCTTTCTCCTGGACTTTTCACACTGCAGCTGCAGTGCAGCAGCCCCTCAGCTCTTTGCTCTCAATCAGCAGACACACCAAATTTATTTTCCTCATGGACCCAGAGGATGTAAGAGCCTGTCTGGAATTCCTGGTTAGTGAATAAGCAACACTAACCGAACAGTAAACTAGTTAGCATCAGCGGCTAGACACAATGACTGCGAGCTCAACACATTCTCACTCCAACCTTGTCATATATTGATGTTTGGTCATGGACTTCCATGTCCACATATGACGTGAAAGGTACCATGGGTACATTACCTGTCGGTGCTCTGGGATGCCCTGTCAAGTTCTGCCTGTTATGTGCATCATTTGTTTCCAAAATACACTTTAGTTTCACAGGAAATGTACTGTTTGCATACAGTCTCTTTCAAAATAAATGCACTACGTTGGTACAACACTGCTAATTGATCTCTTTTTTCCCCTAACATCAAATGTTTGTTTTGCCATCACACACGGTTGGGTTTAGGAAAAAAAGAACAGGGTTTAGCTTTACAATCTTATGGGAAGCGAACACGGGTCTCCGGGGTTAAAGTCAGTGGTTGCTGTACCCATCCAACACCCCTCCCACCCACCCGCCCTATTAGCACTGAAATGGTAAAGGCACAGGGAGACTGTTTAACTTTGTCAATTAACATGGTACATTATTGATTGACTTCACTGAGTTTAATTGTTATGCTCTCTTTGTAGTGAGGTTGTTGAGTAACACTGTTTGGCTTTGGCACCACTAAGTTGATGTTGGTTATACTTAATGTGGACACAGGGTTTAGCATGAGAGTTGCCCTCCTCTTAACTTACCCAGCACCTTTATCCTATGCAAATCACTCTTAAACATATTTGCGCACACCAAGAGAAAGTTCAGAGCTCCCGCTCCACATATTGTCCTTCTGACCGACATCATGTGTTTAGAAAGAACCTCCCCCATCACTCAGTCACCATCTTTGAGTCGGCCATCTCTGTAAATTTTCTCTCTGTCTGCCATATTGTTTTGTAGGCCATGTGGCCCCTTCACTGTTTTGGAATACACATGCTGTCTGATAAATGTTGTAGAACTAAAGAACTAGAATCTTGCCAATCTCTTCCATTCAAATCCTTCAAGCTTTACTAGTTTATGTTGGTTGTGAGCTTCTTCAAGGATGAACCTCCAGAGGTATAAAATTAAGTTGTGTTCGACCTGGTGACCTTCCTGTAATCTTGCTACCAAAACCACTTTTCTCTGTCACTGTAACCACCTTTAATATTTCTTTCAATCATGTTGAAAAGACCTGTGAGTGCTCTCCTATGCCAACAGAAGTACAAAATAGCTGTGTCATCTTTGTGTCCTCCCTAGTTTGACATCATCCCAAAGGCTCTTTTATTTTTGTCTTGTATAACAGTATCAATTCCATCTGACACTCAGAGACGTTCTTTTCAATGGTACTAAGTGTGCTTCCTTCTAATAGCAATCTGAGTCTGAGATGGACATATGCGCTGCTGTACTTTCACAGATAAACGTGTACAAAATACAAAAAAAAGGGAGAAAGACGGACATAAATGATGAGACAGGGACCAAACAAAATGCTAATAAATGATTAACATTATTGTCTAATATGCCTCTGACAGACAGACTGATGACTGCTTGGATTAAAGCATTAATGGTGACTTAAGACTATTTTTTTCCATATTTTCATGCTTTCTTTGTCTATCATCCAATACTTCCTCTGAATTTAATTACCAGTGTAAAGTGGTAATTTTTTAAAACCCTGACACATCATTCTGCTGACATCAACTAAATGTCACTTACATACAGTTACGAACAGATCCGTCTTGATACGACAGTGGACATACATTCATCTCCATCATTCTTTTGTAGAGATTAATTTCCTGGTGGGGAATACCCTTAAAGTTACAAGACAAAGGTGACCTGGTTTTCCTCCCTGGTGTGCCCCTTTTGAGTCAATGAGGCTGTGCGAGCAAAGCCTGGAAGAGCCTACGTTTCAAAAATACACTGCAGGCATATCTCAGCTTACTGTATTTCCACAAGACACAAGGAAGTGGAGCTCATTATAATAAGTCTCTGGAGGATGAGTGAAGTCATGTGACCAGGACTGTGCACAGAGCAACCTCCTGTAAGTGGTGGGCTGAGGCAAACAGAAAAAAAGTAAAGTACACTGTGTCCTTTGTACTCACTAAAAGTAAGTATGCCCTGGAAACCCTGGATGTCCTGCTTTTCTCTTAATTTCAACCACCTTCATCCTGGTCAACTTTTTATCACGTTTCCAAACTCTGACATTTGCCATTTTAAAATAAAATAATAAATGCAATCTCTCCAGAGTGACAACCAAGGCCTTTCCCATCCCTCTCTCAAAGTTGTGAAAGCAAAACTGAGCCTACAACTCACCAAAACCTTACATCCATTGTGACATAACAGCTCCTAAAAATGCTTTGCCTTGGAAACTCTGACTACCTTCAAACCTGGCAACCTAGCCATCACAGGCTCAAAACTCTGGCACCAGCTGTTTAAAAATACTCCAACCTGGCAACTAACATCTACCTCAAAAACGCAAAACGCC
>NC_065507.1:37222244-37224744 GCF_006386435.1 Epinephelus moara | reverse complement strand
TTAATGTCTGTAGGTTAAGCTGAGCTTAGCATAAAGACTGGAGGCAGGGGCAAACTTGGTTTCGCCCTAGTGCTGGGCGATATGGCTCAAAAAATAGTTTTAATCTTCACTAAACTACTGTAGATTACTAAAACACAAAATTATTAAATTAACTACAGTTACAATGGACTTAAATAAAGTACTGTTATAGTAAAGTTTAATAAAATACTGTTATGTTAAAGTTAAACAAAGAACTGTTATAATAGCGTTATTAAAGTACTGGTATAATAGAGTTAATAAACAAATCAACAAAAGAAACTCCCTTAAGGTGCTCTTGAGATATTGCGCTCATGAGAATGAGACAGATGCAAGGTCACACTGACCTTGACCTTTGAGCATCAAAATCCAATCAATTCATCGCTGAGTTGAAGTTGATATTTGTGCCAATTTCTAAGAACTTCCCTCATTGTGTTCTTGACATATCACATTCACAAAAATGAGACAGACAAGGTCACAGTGGCCTTGACCCTTGACCTATGACCACCAAAAACTAGTCAGGCATCACTGAGTCCAAGTGGACATTTGTGCAAAAAAACTTAAGAAATTCCCTTAATTGGACAAGGATTGGACAATGATAGGATGGATGTATGAATTGACGGACAACTCAAAAATATAATGCCTAAAAAGGCATAAAAATATATTTTTGAAGTTTTTCAAGTTGGAAAAAGTCAAGACAAACAACTCAGTCAGATATAGATCAAATCAGATATCTACATTGCAGGTCAGACTGCAGGCTGAAGTTAGTTCGACAATCATTAGCTGGAGCCCAGTTTGCCCAACATGCATACAGTTGAAGTTAATTTAAAGGGCAATTTCTAGTTTTAGAGGGGGAACTTCAGGGGAAATATCAACAGTTAGTTCATGCACCCAGTACCTCTGTGCTGTCTCTCTAGCATATAGTCAGTGAGCACAGGTTTTTGGTTTCTGATGATGCCAAACCTGGAAACCTTGACAAGATTCTCAGATGCTGCACAGTCACTGTGGCTGCTGCTTTTTGCTTAATCCTCTTTTTTTTGATGTGTTCTTCAGCAACAATAGCTATCACCCATCCATGCAAATTAAGCATTTGAACTTGAACCAAGTCCTGAACACACATGAGCACACCTCCACACACTCACACACAGGCCACCCACCCAGCAACACACACAGCTGATAAGCTGTAGCAGCCCCCTTTTGAAGTCCGCCTGGATTTTGCAGCAGAGCTAAAAATCCCATTATCAAAGAGGAGAGAAAATGAAATGAGATCCTTCTCCTGTCTGAGCTCACTGCTCTTCAACAGTTTGATGAGAAGAGACTCTCAACACAACATACAGTATGTGCATTCATTTCACACAGGACTGTTGCACAATCAACATTTACTTGCTGCTCTTGTACACAGAACTCAAAGTGCAGGTGAGATGTTACTGTTTCCCGCTCATCAAGAACACAGTCTAGACCAAAGAGCTAACAAAGATTTGACTGTTTGGTCCAGTCTAATCAAATCAAATCAAATATGTTAAAAAACAAAATTAAACATGTTTTGAATAACTTCTGTTGTGGAGACAATTTCTGGATGATTCAGACTTTCTACTTCAATTACAGGAATGCTATAAGAGTAGTGTAGCTGCTTTCAGGAATAGCTCAGCAGTTTGTAGTGTGGGCGTAGCGAGACACAGAGAGAGTGATGGTGGACACGCTCAGGGCAGACAGGTGTTCAGGTGTTGGTAAATGGAGCAGAGAAGAAATGAACAGTAAAGATGTCAAGTGATATTAAATGTACAGTGTAGGTTTCAGTTTGTCTATTAACAGACACTGCAGCTCCTCAAGTGCCAAGTAAAGTTTCAGTGCCTTGTTTCCCAACAGCTGCTTAAACTTAAGGAGGTTAGCCCCAAAGTAAGGAACAACTTCAGCCCTGGAGACAAAACAAAATCTTCCCTGTACTTCTCCCCAAAGCTCAGACACTTTATTTTCTAAAAGGATAAGGGAGATAGCGGTTACAAGAGAATGGGAGTTTACAAACCAGTCAATGTCATGTAACTTATAGGGAGATGCAACTCATATAGGTGATAATGACAGGCTGCCTGCTCTCATTCACTGTTTGTGCATATATCTATGACCGAAAACTGAGTGGAACCGATTCCAAAATTTCAATTCCATTGGAACCGTTCATATGTGTTAATTTCGGTTCTCCCAAACGGTTCCTAAACAATTTTCACTTGCGCTTTATTTATTTATTTATTTATTGGTGTATGCGGCTGCGTGGGATTGCTTTCACGACAGCTGCCAAATCCAGGTACTTCAGTAAGGATAACGCCGGATTTCCACTGGATGCGTGTCCGTTGCGGAACGGCAGCGCTGGTTATCCGCTGCGTGCTCCGCTGTCCGTCAATACCCACCGGCTGTGTTTGCTGTGCGGTGCGGTGCAGCTCTGCCGGAAGACATCTGTGCACTGCCATGATTAATATCTCCTCGTCCATGGTGT
>NC_065507.1:37217997-37222141 GCF_006386435.1 Epinephelus moara | reverse complement strand
GCAGCACAGCCGCAGCCGGTGGAAACACACACATTGACTAGAATTGAATCCTATCGGCTCCACTGCCGTGCCGGAGCGCAGACACAACCAACACGCATCTGGTGGAAATTGGCCTTAAGGCCGCTTCCTCCCTCAGACATGTTATCAAAAGCATTTATCATCCCTAATAGAGGCAGCTGGTTTTCTGTCAGAAATCCCACATCATCAATGAGAGAGGAGACATAATACCTGTTCTTTCGTGGTTGGTGCTGATGCTGTATTCAAGCCAGTCTCTGTTTTGACACCAATCAGGGACAAATGAACGCTTTCTCTGTTTTGACACCAATCAGGGACAAATGAACGCTTCCTTCCACTGAAAATGCTGGCAGGGTACCGCTGTAAAACAATTTGGTTGGGCTGGTCGGTCCCGAGGTCATCCATGCGTGCTATTCCACAGGTAGCATTTAGGCTAGCAGGTACATTGCTAGCTTGCTAGCTTAAGAGGCAGCGGTGCTGGGGCCGCACGCATTTGCTCCCTCTTCCGTAGATGGAGCTTGAAGAGGCAGCACCGTGTAACGTTTGTTTCTTTCTTGTACCCATTCTCCGTCCGAGGTGTTATTTCAGGCCGATAATAGCTTGCTTCACTGTGAGAAATGCTAGCGCCGTCTTGGTAACTCACTGCGCTCTCTCTTGACGTTATGGCAACAACTCAAACCAGTAGGTCACAGGTCAAACATCGGACCAATGAGCATACGTCCCCAGATGTGACGCAAATACAACCAACAAATATGTGTTGTTGTTGTTTTGGGTTTTTTTTGTTGTTGTTGTTGTTTTTTTTATTTAATTTAATTTATTTTTCATTTAATTTACCAAAGATGATTTCATGGTCAATATGATAAATTTAAAGTAATTTAAAGTAATTATTAAAATAATGACAAACCCAGGCTACCTTTCACTTAATAGGTAGATGTGGAAAGTCCATGACGATGCACATATTAAGAGAAAATTTAATGTGATACTATACTATAACATATTATGACATATAAACAGCTGTTTCAGCTGCTATGCTAGGTGTTATCTTGGCAATATGGTATACTGTATAGCTGATTGAATATGATTAGATTTTATATATGATTATGCAATTCTAATTTAAGTTAGATGCCATTTTCTTTATTATTTAAAAACAATACAGGAATGGGATGAAATGGATATTATCACATGACACTGGGATTGGACATAAGTGAAAGTCCACTCTTGGTTCACCCTTTACTAAAAAGGCAGTCAGGGTGGTGGACCGGGCAAGTAAACACAGGACTTTGACTCAGGAGACCAAAGTTCATGCTCTGTGTTATAGCAGAAGTTAATGTTGAGTTATTTTAAGCTGTGTATGTATATAACATCACATCTTCACATTGTGTTAAGTACATAACGCAGAACCATGGTTCGATTCCTAAACCTAACTGATAAGGCCGCTAATTCATCAGATGTCATATAATCCTTGTGCATAACTTCCTGTAAGATATCATTTTCTGTTGTACAATAATATGTTGCAATAGGACACAGGTATGTCACATAGCATTTGCTCACAATATTGCAATGTGAAACCAAAACTTACTGAATCAAATGTATACAATATAACAACAAGAACATTGACAGCAGCATCAAAAAAAAGGACAACAGGACCCTGTTGTGGTGCTGCTCTTGTGAACTAGTCTTTTTCTCCCCTCCGGCATGCTTAGTGAATCAGAATCTCCACAGACAGCTGCAGAGAATGAGGATGAAACTGAAAATGGAAACATAGAATGAATCTAATAGTGAAATACTGATTGAAAGGAAATGAAGAATAGCTATAAGGTAAAGTGAGGGCAGAGACTGAGTGTTCATGTGGAGGAAGCCGAGCAGAGCAAGAAGCATCTGAAGGACTCTTCATTTAAATATAATTAATGTGAGGATCAACAGTCTGATTCAGTGAAAAAGAAGAATACGACGATGGGGGATAATGATCAGACTGCAGCTCCTCAAAGCTTCAGCAGCCTCTCATGTCCCCCTCCTCCTCTTATCTCCTCCTCCTCTTTCTCCTCTCACTCTTCATTTCTTTCATCAGAGGGAAAACTCCTATCAACATCTTCAAATCTTTCTCATTTAAGCTCTTTTTCATTCTGTTTTCTCTCCTTCATCACACAGCACAGCCTCGTCACTCCTTCTTTTATCTCTCATGCATAGTTTCTTTCTTTTCCTTCATATTGTCTGTTCATCTCCTGTCTCTATTACTCAACATTTTTTTCCATTGTTCTTTATGAGGAAGAGTCATGTCTCTGTCTTTTCTCATATCTGTCATATTTTGTCCCTTTGCTCCTTGTTTATCAGTTTGCATCTCACTTTCTCAGTTTTTCCCTCTAGTCTTCTTTTATCTCTTTTCACCACCTCCCCGCTCTCTCTTTATTCCTGACTTTCTCGTTTTATTTTTGGCATCCTCTTTTGGAAATAGTTTGCTTTTATGTTATTTATTTGAAATGTTTCCATTTTTCCCAAAGGTTCAGTACAAAAAAACCTCTCCAAACATCACACACCTCACATATTAGTATTTAGAGTGCAGGTAGGTCTGGGTTGCCAGACATAGCTATAATACAGGCCTTCATTGAGTTACAGTTGACATTTCAGGTTATTACTGTCAGCGTGATCTGCCTGCATTAGACTGTTACCAAACCACAGGGAGACTGGGAGTTTAAAGGCTGCTAAAATCTGAGCATAGCAAATAATGGTTTACACTTTGCCGAAGTGGAAAGTTTGCATGTCAAAAATGAGACGATGTGATAAATGCTGGTTAAAAACAGATTTCTCCAGTATAGTGAAGTCTTACCGACAAAATACATGGGACGCAGTCACGGTACAGCTACCATAAAAATTAACTGAAGCTGCTACACTGATCATGGAAGCCACGCACGCCTGCGAGGGCAAAGCATCAGTGAATGTTAATTTTATGTGGTTGGTCAATTTTTTTTATTTTTCTCTCTCTCTGAGCAGACCTCGGCGACCCCACAATAGGTAAAAATTACACAGAACTATGTAAAAAAAAAAAAAAAGATCACCATCTGTTTAAAAATGATAAGAATGAATGCCTCATTGTACCAGAGGCAATGCGAAGCAGCATAGCAACACTGTGTGTGTTTTTACATTTCATATTGAAATATATAAATCAAACCAGTGCATCCTGTTGTTTAAATGATCCAATTAATTATTCCAGCACTAGTTACTATAGTCAATACACTTCCAAATCCTCCATAACCAACTGCATTATCACTTGGCCAAATTCAAGACACATACAGTGAAGCCGGCAGCAACCTCACGCTGCATGGACAGAGTCTGTGTGGCAGCTAAAAAACCCTGCTCTGCTCTGCTCTCCTCTGCCCACGTAACACGCTGTGTGCGTGTCCCATGTATTTTGGCTGTTAGGTTTGAGTCAAGATGGGTGATGGTCATAACTGAATGACGTTTATCCCGCTGGTTTAGGGGGCAATTTTGTGTTTTTCTACTGTAATTTAATTTGGTCAACTCAACAACAAAGTAAAAGATGATTTGTGACCATCAATCACTTCTGACATCAGAATTTAAAGAAGCAACAGATAGCATATTTTCCTAAATATATCGCTATGAAAATAATGTGGGTTGCACAGGGTAGTGGTCACAGTAAAATCAGACTATCAGCATTTACATAGGTTACTTAGTGGCTTTGCAATCTTAGTAATAAGCTTCTGCCACCGGTGCCGAAATTTCACGGAAAAATCTACTTTACGGCAGGAAACGCGTCATGTATTGCGAAATTGGTCGGTCAGCCAATCAGGGACTGGAGCTGGTCCATATGAGGAGTTGGGCATGAGATAGTTGAGTCAGGGGCACAATGGCAGACTGACAGAGTTTGGAAACAAGTGAATAACAGCCTAGCGAAAGAAAAGGAGCTCCTCTGTCTGAGGAGGCAAAGAAGAGCAAAAAGGAGAGTGATAAAAGAAGAGGAAAAACAAGAGTAAACCTCAGTCAGGCGTTCAAGAGATGGAGGGAGCTCCGTGACCAAAGAGGCTTCAACACCGGTGTCCAGCTAGCTTTCTTTCTAATGGATCAGTAAGTAACACGGCTAAATGTTAGCCAGACCAGAGAGGACTGTACTGTA
>NC_065507.1:37177001-37217763 GCF_006386435.1 Epinephelus moara | reverse complement strand
ATTTACTGTGAGTTGTTTGTACTGGTACTGTGCATTCTGCTATAATTATTTGCATTACTATTTGTTTTTTTTCCAGATAAATCTGATAATTGTTGCTCGGTCTCTTCACTCATTTATTTAGTATAGTGTCCACACACCTTCTCATTCTACATATACATAGAGGTATACGGGTGGCTTTACAGCCTCGATTTATTGATTATCTCTGATCCCCACGGTCAATTTGGTCGTTGCAACAGTGTGACGCAACACCACTGATGCTAGGTGGCAGCAAGCTAACAAAAAAATGAATCCTATCTGTTGCCTCTTTAAGCTACAGACAGGGTCAATGTGCAGAATTTGCATGGGTAACAAGCCAGTCGCCAGAATAAATTTTGCCATTGTATATTGCTACAAACCTTGAATACGTTACATTTGTACATTATTGTGTAGTGGATACGTTGAAACTTTACTTTTCAACAGTGTTGTGGTTAATGTCTTGTTAGGTTTGGATACAACACTACTTGGTTATGGTTAGGAAAAGATCATGCTCGGGCTTAAAATATCCATGTTTAGGGACACATACCTGAATAGAAGGTATTAGTGTCAAAAACAACAACTTTTCATGGCACTATCCCTGGTGGAAAAACTGCAACAGGTCGTAAAGACACGCATGACTGGGGGCTAAAAAAACACTGGAAACACAGTAATGACTTGCTAAATCACAGCTGGTTCCTCTGTTTGTTCCTCTCAAACAGTGGTCTACAGCTAGGCAGGCATCTTGCCCAGGTGTCACTCCATCCAACATCCCTTTCACCTCCTGTTGACAAAGTCAGCTCATGTACTATTTCACTCCAGAAACATAGTTATGATATTTATGAATCATACAAATGTAACATATTTGTAGTTTGCAGAAATGTACAATGCCAACACTTTCCTCTGCTCTCTGGGCTGTAGGTAGATGGAAGGCACAAGGCACAAACCTAAAGTTTGTAATGGCCCCATTTACATTTATGGTCATTTACAGTCCCATGAGTCTCCCTGTGTGCTGTTTAGTGAAACTAGAGTCTGCAGTATTACCTAACAATGTTACCATAGCTAGAGAAGGAGGGGGAGGGAACACCGCTAATTTTACTGTTACCAGACTGTCTGGCTGCTGTCTGTCAGTAATGTTCTACTTTAGGAACAGCTATGTTTTTCTTCTGGTATATCTATGATGTCAGTAATGATCACTGTTACATCAGTACCAGACCATCTAAATCTATTACAGCTACAGCAGAGCACACCTGAATGATTTATACTTTGACACAGGTAGGTTTTCTTCCTCTTCAGAAGTGAGTTATTTGGACAGTATGATGCCATCTAATCAGAGAACAAATCAATCAGTCAGACAGCCTCCTTCATCCAGACATCCATATGTACACCTCTGACATCTGACTGGAAAAATCCATCACTTGCTGGGCTGTCATTAGTCTTTACTCCTGATGCCAGCTGTTATAGAAACATCAATTTTCTCCAGAGACTATCCACCAAAATCATACTTGGATCAATTTGAGATGAGAAACAGCTCTAACAGCTGCAGAGTTCCGATTAATTTTACACTGATTGGAACTTTTATTTTTACTGACTGAAACTCAAACTCTGTATTGCAGAAAATCCTTCTTTATACGACCATACAATTAACAGTGTAATGAGTTATTACACAATAAGAAACACAGTATTGTAGCTATAACATAATAGGTAACAGATGTGATGACAAGGGGCAAACTTGTCAGATTCAGCCAGTGGTGATGTTTCAACTGGGATAGATTGAAAATGCTTATAAGGTTTGGGTATTTTAAAAGTCATGTCACATTAGTTACTGGCCAGTCTGTTGCCATCTTATCAGGCTAGATTGATCACTAATTGGCAGAATTAAATTGGTTAAAACTGCAGCCAGTGGCCAGAAGAAAATGCTGGCATTGTATGTCTCTGTAAACCATGAATGTTACATTTGTATATTTTAAATCAACATTTCTTAAGTTAAGATGACTTTGTCCTCCAGAGGTGGAGGTGATGGTGGATGGCGTGTTGCCTGTAGGCAAGACACCTGCCAAGCTGCAGGCCACTGTTCAAGATGAACAAACAATGAAACCAAAGCAGGTTATCTTAGGTCAAGACATGATCTTTTCCATTTTGTCCAAGTCCATTGTGTGCCTAAAACCACATGTTGACCATAGCCTTTGGGCACTGTAAAGAGTCTCCCGCCTGTCTGTTTTCCCTTATACGGCTTTTAGCTTTGACATCACCTGGGCTTTGGAATCTTTTTCATGTGGGAACTCCTTCCCCTCAGCCGTTCTGCTCGTTGGATACTGCTCTGCATAAGTCTTGAAGATGTCAGAGTATTTTGATTGGCATGACTCCCAATCAACATTTTCTTAAAATTTACTTGCTTTGTAGTTTAGGGTCACTTAAAGAAGCAACTCCACCTCATCGTCCGTCCACACAAGCATTCATGCGTAAGCCATCTTGTTTAAACCTCACGCCTCTGTAAAATGAAGCCTATGTGTGTAGGTGCGTGTTGTTTTAATGCAAAGTCATACGACAAACTAATTGCCTGGCATGTATACTATAGCATTTTTGATCATTTTCCCGCATCCCTTTGCATGGCGATTGTTAATAAAACATTGTTGTCTGAACACGGAATTTTTTTGAAAATGCAAAGGAGCAACAATTCTGTTTTCAGCGGACCGTTTTCATGTAAACGTAACCTCAGAGCCAGCAGAATGAACAGTTAATTTTCACTCTCACTGCACCTGATATTCTTCTGCCCCGTACTGCCTTAAGTGCTCTCTGACACTGTGGTGCTATGAATAACTGAACGGTATATGTATTCCAATACCTTTCAATCTATACCAATGAATGTGTGGGAAACCCTGGTATTCATTCAGTCTGTTCTCTGGTCAGGAAGTTAGTTTGCAATCAGTTAGACAGCAGGTCACTCACTCAGTGTGTTAGTAAGTCAGTTAATTAAGATGTTATTCACTTGCTGTCAGTGATGAAGCCTCTGATGAAGTCAGTCAATTATTCAGTTGGTCAATCAGCCAATTATCTAGTCAGTAAGTGAATAGAAGTCACTCAGTAAATATGCCACTTGGTCAATATGTCATATTGTCAGTAAGATACAGACTGAAAGGTTTTGTCATTGAGAAGCTAAAAGTCAACCAAGTGAGGATATTTAATTAATCTCTGTCTCACACAAACAGAGTTATTATAACCAATAATTAACTCTGGCAGCAGCCCTCTTTCAAAACAGAAACACACACACACACACACTTATCCTGCTGATTGACCTAGAGTGGACCTCTTGGCCTTCATTTTCTCTGTTCTGCGTTAATCAGATGGAGATTACAGAGGGAGAACGAGAGAGGGTGTCACACACATACGGAGGGAGAAAGACAGAAGAGACAAGAGGAGAGAGGGGGAGATATACAAAACATGGAGAGAGAAAAGAAGGAAAGAGAGAAGATAAAAGAGAAGAAAGTGAGCAGAGCGATGGATGGTATGATGGAGGCAAAGTGGCTGCTGGTTGGATAATGACATGACAAGAGTCTTTGTAGTGTTCTTAACTGCTGGCTGACAGCCAGTTAGTCGGGGTGGAAACACTTCTGCTTATAACTGTTAAGTACCCCCATTTGTAGTCAAGTAGACCTCTCTTTGCAGTTCTCTCTCTTTTCCACCTCCTTCCTCTAATTCTGAGTGAAATTTTATTTGTACTAGTGTACAACAAAACATCTTTAACAACAACGGTGGTAATTATACTAATTTTTATGCAGACTTTGGGACAGATCAGTATCTGTTTTTCGATACACATCTTGTAACCTTTACACCAGTGGTTTCTGACTGGTCCAGCCACGAGGTCCAAATTTCTCCTTTTTACAAACCTGACAAGTTTGTTCACTTGTGGTCCATTCAGAATGGGCCCGCAACCCACCAGATGGAAACCACTGCTTTACACATCTAATATTCCAAAACGTGCAGAAAAAGCCAAACAAACTGTTGATCTTAATGCAACAGATCCTGATACATCATCTTTTTATAAATGTAGGGGTTAAATTGATAAAACAATTGTATCACTCGTGAGGATGTGGCAATGCTGCTCATTTTCAACTCCATTTCTAGAATGAACATCTGCAAACCACAGGTATGTTACATTTGCATGTTATAATGTAACAAATACATTGAAATTTTACATTTCAACTGTGAGTTAAAGTGTTGTTAGGTCAAGGCCCAAAAACTAGTTTGGTTGGGAAAAGATCATGTTTGGGCTCAGAAAAACTAATTTCAGTGGCAAAATCCCCACCGGAAATAAGGAAATGTCTCAGTAAAAAAACAACTGCTTTTCCTGGCACTATCCTTGCTAAAAAAAAGGTGACAGGTCGATAAAAAAACAATCACACTTGGAGGCAAAAAAATGTGTCAGGAAACCAGCCATGGGTCAATAAAACAACCATTTTTGGAGGCTAAAAAGCAACCGGAAACAAAGTGATGACTGGCTTAAAAACGACCAGTTTCCTTGTTTGTTGGTTTCAAACAGTGGTCTGGCAGTGCTGACAACAGTCTCACTCTGATGCTTGGTCAGTGACCTCCGGCGTCAGACACCGACGAAAAAAAACATCCTTTCATGTCGGCATGATACGCAGCCGGTCGCCATTATTGTGTAACTGGCCAAACCCTTTTATTTTCAAAACCCAACCACATGTGTGTGTTGGCTAGACGTAACCACTGGCATTTGTTGTTGAAGGTAAAAAAAAACATCAATTTGTGATGTAGTACCAATGTAGTGCATTTATTTTGAAAGAGACTGTATGCAAATTGTACATTCCTTGTGAAAACAGAAGTGTACAATGCATCTAACAGGCTGAAGTTGACATGGTGTCCCAGAACGTCAACAACCAACGCACCCAGGGTACCTTGCATGTCATATGTGGATGCGGAAAGTCTATGACCAAATGCCAACATGTGATGAGGTCAGAGTGAGAATGTGTTGGTGCTGTAGGTGTCATGCCACCCACCATCCCCTCTAACTCCTGATGACAAAGTCAGCTCATATACTACATCACTTTAGAAACACTGATATGGCATATATGACACATGCAAATGTAACCTATTTGTGGTCTGCAGAAACATAATGTTAACCTTTTCTTTTGGCATCTTTGCTGTCATCTTCCCTTAACATATACAATGTTTTATATCATGAAAATGTTATTCCCCTTTGACGTTCTTAACTGTTCGACTATGGATTCATCACCCTCCTTAAATCATACCATCTCCATGGGGTCTAATTGCCAAAGACTTGCCACATTTTTCATTCTTATGTGTACATGTTAATAAATATTCTTTTTACTATAAAAAAACGAGTCTCTCCTGATTGAAATACTTTTAGCAATGTGCTATTTTTTATATGTCACTTTGTTCTGTAACATCTCATCTTCTTATCTCACCACATCCTATCATATTTTCATCTGTTTATATTTGTGGCTGAGATTAAAAAATCAATTTTCTGTCTCAAGTCATAAATATAACTGCGTATTTTCTACCTGAGAGATGAAATCATCTGAGGCTCAGTATTTTATTCATTATTTAATCATTTATGCTGTTTCTTCTCATTACTTTAGCTTCTATGGACGCTTGTGTTAGTTTCTTTTAGCTGATCCTCCATCCCTTCTCTGTACATCTCTCTCTCTCTCTGCACCCACCTCCCCTCTCTCTTTCTTTCTTCAGCCTTCATGTGACCCCTTTTCACATTTTCCCCAGGTTTAATGTGGGATTTCCCTACATTTGAGTGAAACTGCTGCTGATCCAAACTGAGCTCACTCGCCACTGCTTTCAGAGCGCACACAGAAATATTTAAATATTCAAAAAACATGTCCAATCATGTCAACCAAAGTAGATCATGCTGATATTGCACTGCTAATTGTGTTCTGTCTTAATCCGAGTGAGAACAAGCAGCACAAAGGAACCTGTCATTGCATGGCAGTCGAAATATCACATTAACAGGCCTTTAAATGAGTCATTTCATCATTTAAGTATTTAAGCCTTAATTAGTTGGAGAGTTTCAGTCTATTAAAGCACCAGCAGATAAAGTGTATTTCAGTGGAACAGAAGGATTCAGGGTCACTACAGCATCATGATGGTTGTTAAACCCTAACCACTTCACTGGCTCATCAGCCTCTTTTGCAGAAGAAACAACAGCTGAGCTTCAGTAAAAGTGAAGCTCTTAAAATGCAGTGCAGCAGCACACAGAGCTTTCTGTACAGCAGAATATGCCCAGATGTTAGAGAACAAGGGGAAGCAAGGGAGGACAATTACAGTAAGAAGAGCAGTGCTCTTATTTTGAAAGAAAATGTGGTAAACGAGTGCTATAGGTGGGCACCAAAAATAGTGAGTGAGAGGCTCAATAGGCTGAAAGGAAAGGAAACATGCGACTGGGACAAACACAAACAGAGAGGAGAAGAAAACTACTGCGCTGGTTCAATTAACTCATTCTCACTCCCATCTCATCAAGTAGCAATGCATGGTCAGCAGCCCTCAGTCTGATACTTATGCAGCAAGGCACCCTTTAGTGTCTATGTGCAACGCACCAGAGCAAGTGACATAGTATAAGTGAGAGACGCTGCAGCTATCACAGTGTTAAAACAACATGTAGAGATAGGTTTAGCTACATAAGACAACTCAGCAACAGACTCTCCTTCAGTGAGCTTACCCAGTAGCAGACAGAATGGAAAAAACAGCATGTTGAAACAGCTTATTTCTTACATCTTACTCTGTGAATTAAAGCCCCCCTGCAGTGTATTTTATGATACTTCATATTTTTCAGAGTCTTGTCCTGACAATGTTGTTTAGCTGCACTGTTTGTCCAATATTTTTTGACAAATAACTTAATATTGTGGTGACCCGAGAGCGGCCAATGCCAGTGGATGTTGCATCTCCAAAACATCCCATTACTGCATTTCAAACAGCGGACATCAGCAACACGTCTGTCCTTCCTGCGGTGCACTGTGGCCAGCGTGCTGCAGTGCAGCTCCTCAGTGCAGCAGCAGCAGCAGCAGCCAAACGTCTTTTGCCATGACAACAACTGACAGATGCAGCAGGACGATGGTGATAAAGGAGAGAGCGACTGAGAGTCGGTGTGTTGTGCTAATTGTTGTCTCATTTGTGCTCTGATCACAGTAAATTCATCAAATGAAGTGCACTATTGCTGTTTTCCATGCTGCTGTAGCTTAAGTTTGTTGCTGTGGTAATGGATTACGTCCAACTATTAAATAACCCCAATCCTCTGTTTAAGAAAGAACAAGCTGTTAAGGCTGTTTTACACAATATATCAGAAATCGTTAGTTGTTTGGCTGATGTTGACAAGGTGGAAATATTTGACATGTAGCCCAACCCTATTCCACTATTTCACAGTGATTACAGCTTAGAAAATGTATTGTATTGTGATTGTATTCAAAAAATGCTGAAACTATTTAAACGGTGGACAGAGAGGGGGTTAACTAACTATATGACATTTATACATAAGGGCTCAGTTCGCTCTTTTAAATTCTTGCAGGACAGGCACAGCTTGGAGCAGAATGATTTTTATAGATACCTACAGGTACGACACTATATTAATCAGGAATGTAAATTCAAGGTTTTTTCAACAGTTGAATCCAAATGTTATGCAATATTACTATCAGCCACATTGTCTACCCCTAAAAAAGCTATTTCAAGATTATACATTGCTCTATCTCATGCTAAGAACCACAACACTAATTATATCAAAGAGAAGTGGGAATGAGAGGCGGGGAATAGACTCACAGAAGAGGCCTGGGGGGATATCTGGCAATTTCAATGGTCCTCAACTAACTCCATGGACTGGAGAGAACATCGTTGGAAAAACATAATTAGGTACTTTAAGACACCCAACCAAGAGAAATATAGAGATGCTAATATGCCATGCTGGAGGCAGTGCGGTTCACGGTGGGCAAACCATTATCATATATTCTGGGACTGCCCCAAACTGAAATTGTTTTGGAAGGGTGTTCATGACTCTAGGTAAAATTTTTGGCACACAGGTTCCTCTTGACTTTGAAACTCTGTATCTGGGCCGTGTTTCCTTCTTGGACCAAAGGAAGGATATATGATTATTACAAATTCTCTTCACGGGAACTAAAAAATTTATCACTAGGAGATGGCTAAATCCAGCACCACCATCTGATTGGCTTGGAATAGTTTTAGAAATATTCAAAATGGAAAAAATAACATCTTGTTTAAGAACCCAAGAAGATCAATTCTATCTAATTTGGAACAAATGGATCACATATATAACCCCTATTAGAGCTGACTTTATCTGAGCCTATGGTCTGTTAGACTTTACTTTATTTTATTGTGTTTTATGACTCCTTGTCACTCTATTATCTGACCTGGCTGGCAACATTATCTCCCACTGTTCCATGTAAATAGTTGCTTGTGTGATTTCCTGTTCCTAATTTTATATACTAAAAACTGGGAAGATCTACACTGTGAATGAAGATGCAGCTACTGTCATGTTATAATCTTGTCTTTCCAAATAATGATATAATAAAAAAAAAAAAGAAAACGTTGAAATTGCTGTGTTTGAATGAATGTGTGTGTGTTCTTTTGCCTCTGTGAGAAAAAAGAGAAAATAAAAAAAATCTTTTATTTAAAACTATTTAAACTTTAATTGATTGATCTATCTATAGATGCCATTAGTGTCCATAACAGAAACACTGCAGCCTCCAGAGATATGAAGCGGCCACTCTTCTTTGGTCTCCTCTAACACTGGGATTACTGTGGTCTCTTGTGAAGGCTCTGTGGCTCAGTGCCATTCAATATCTGGAGCACTCACATGTCGTTGCTAGCTCTTTTTACTCTCAGATCCATCATAGCTTAAGTCAATTAGGTCATATGTAAGACCTATAGCTTTAGAAACAGAACAGAGTCTTTGCAGCTCCTTAATGGATTTGTACTAAGATGTGTTCATGAATATGAATATGTTTTTCATGTTTAATCTTGTCTGCATGGATGTCTTTTCATTTGTTTTTATCATAATATGAGAAGTATAAAGTGCTGTGTTTCTGACAAAATTGTAAAACATTGATTTTAAGTTTTAAAAGGAAAAGTAGCTATCTTCTGCAAAGCAAAGCAAAATAAACTATGTTCTCCCTCTGAGAACGTCTGCTGTGTGTGTGTCTCATCTACTCAGATTCAACACAGCTAATTGCTTCAGAGAACCTGAACATCAAGAGTAGTGCGTGGATGGCTCCTGAGGTTTTCTCATGAAAATATTTCATGAACACAGTCGTAACGGATTAAATATTGAGGGTGACAAGTGCTGTGTTTTAAAACAATATGAAAACTAAAGTAGAGGGACAAGGAAGCTTAAAATGCATTAAATGCATGAGTTGACAAGAGTAACACTAAATATAACAGTTTAAGTGCGACACTCACTCTGCCGTCTGAGACATTTTAGCTGTTATGGAGTAGTTGTAAAAATGCAACCACAGGAAGTCAGGAGGCATTCTGTCCACAACTGACTGAAGGGTTATATCATGATGACACACGTCTGAAATAGTATCTAATGACCTAAAACTCTAACACTGAAGCTTTATTGCCGACTAAGGATGCACTGAATCATGAGGTGACTCAAGACATTAAATGGAGAGATGGTGAGATGAGCAACAGATCAACAGCAGTGCATGGCAGTCAAGATACAATTCCCCTGGATGTGACCTGGAAACACACCAGAGGAAAGCTCATCATTTCTTTAAAAAGAAACTAATCTGCATTTTAATTAAACAGTCCTACTCTGAAAGATCTGCTGTAATCAATGGCACTGCAGTCAAACACCCTGAAAAGTGTGTGTTGTTCAGCTCTGTTACACTTGAGAGTCTGGAGCAGACATCACCATGTGGCGGACCATGATCTGGACCCGTACCCAGGGACAGTTCTATCTGGACCTGTGACCAGTGTTTGATGAGTTAAAGAGAAGAAATAATCCTCATGGAGTGTTGTTTGTATTCTCTGATGGCCACGGCTATAGACCGTGATTAATCGGATTAATACAGTAATACTGCAGCTTCACTCAACTGAACCAATCAAACTTATTGTTTAATGGGCATAGGCAGTTTGCGAAAGAGAACAACAGTATCAGAGAAGAGGTGTGAGAGAGATGACACCATGGATCAACTGACATGCTACTTTTTGCTACAGACTGTGTTTGAGACTGTTTGCCTGGTCTAACCAAAATAGCTCTCACACCATGACCACGTTTGGATCTATTGACAGCTTTCTTTGCTATTAATATTATAACCAATACAAGACCAAATCCCAATACATTCTCACTCCAACCTTGTCACATATCAGCGTTTGGTCATGGACTTTCCACGTCCAGTGTTGTGCTAGTCACTGAAAAATAGTAACTACTTACCGTTACTAGTTACTTCATTAAAAAGTAACTCAGTTACTTAAACCAAAAGTAATGCATTACTGAGAAAAGTAACTTTTTAGTTTAGAGAACATTTGAAGAGCTACATGATGATGTTGAGTCTGTCGCCCACCGCAGACATTGTCTGTCCACAAATAAAGCTTCCTCGGGATAACAGTGGGTATCACGTCACTGGATATAACGTTACTGGGACTAAAAATCTGCAGAAGCGCTATTGCTTAATGTAACGTTACAGCACTGTGGTGAGGCCAGCAGGTCGACAGTGACTTCAGAGATGGTGAGAGACGTGTTTCATTAAGATGCTCTGGTAAGAATTGTTCATATACCTCTATCTGACTTGACTATCTTTTATTGTTTAGGGCTAAAATGTTTTAGTGAAAGGGAAAGGAATACTGCATGCTGCGCGCCGTTTTAAAACCTGGCCAAAAATAATGAGGTAACGCACCGCTTGGTAACAGTAACTGAGTTACTGAATTTAAAAAAGCGTTAGAGTATTAGTTACTGCCAAAACTAACGGTGTTACTGTGACGCGTTACTAATAATGCGTTACTAATAACGCGTTACTGCCCAACACTGTCCACGTCAACATGTGACATGCAAGGTACCCTGAGTGCGTTGGCTGTAGACGTCCTGGGAAGCCGTGTCAACCTCAGCCTGTTACATGCATTGTCTGATTTCAAAATACACTTGCGTTTTCGCAGGACATATACATTTGGCATACAGGCTCCTTCAAAATAAACACACTACATCAGTACAACATTGCAAATTGACCTTATTTTCCTTTTACAACAAACGCACATTTAGCCAACACAAGCGCCTGGTTAGATTTAGGCAATAACTAACACGTGGTTAGTTACAATCTTACAGGACGCGAACACTGACCTCTTGGGTGAAACTTGGTCGTTGTTGGACCCATCCACCACCCCTGCCACCCTCCCTACTTGGACTTCTGCCCCCTTAACTTACGTTGTTGTTCTGCAACGTTTCCCCCTGACGCCGCCAGCTGCCGACTGGCTGTGTAGCATGCAGATGTGAAGGGACAACTTTTTTCGTCTGTGTCTGCCACCGGAAGTCACTGACCAAGCAACTTGGGAGTGAGACCAGGTTGCAAATACCATTCCAGTGTAGAAACATAAATTTGAAGGTCTAGAGCTGGGCCAGAAAGCTCGCGACCTCCTTCTTTTCTTCTCAAATGGACTTTCGTTGTTTTGTATTAGATATCAAAAAACTCAAATACTCAGAGGTAAAAAATCACTAGAGACACGTAGAATCAGATGCAACTGAGTTTTATTGTGCACACAGGCATCAGCACAACACAACTCAAGGAGTCAAACTCCGGAGCAAGACTGAAATTTCTTTGTTTGCGCACTCGTTTTTATTGTGAAGATTTTCTGCTGAGTCGTCTCTTTCTTAATCCTTCCCACTTGGCTCTGATCGTAACGATGAGACATTTCTGCTGAGTTTCCACTTTTTTTCCTTTCATCCTAAACCCCACCTCTTTACTTGTACCAGTAATGTTTTCCTGGACAATCTAAGACCGCCTCCTCTTACCAGGGTCATATCAGGACAAGCTGTAATTCCCCTAATTTTCCACCAGTGTTTCTGAGCCCATCCTCATGCTATTTTTAGAAATGATGCCTAGGTACTTCTCCACCACAATACTTAAATGCTCAATGAGTGTATGTGTGTCATAAGAATACATGAAATAATAACCCAGTGTGTAATTTGTCAGTTGCACAGAGTACATTGCTTCAACACGTATCTTTTAAAAGTCAACTTAAAGGTACAGTATAACTCTTCAGTAAAACAGTACATTACACTACACCAGGTTCACCAGTGAGCACCTACACTTAGGCCGGTCACCATAACTAATTTTGTTGGACAGTATGTTGGCCCAGAAATAATTGCGATAAACAATATTATTGTAATTTTGAGACAAATTAATGCCACTGACTCAATGATAATGTAACAGCATAACAAATCAAGTGTGCACTATCAAAGAGCAATTAACTTTTAATTCTTAAAAAATATTCAGTCATTGGAATTAGAATGTGAAAAAACCCCATTTTGTTATTATAATAATTAACACCCTTTAATATTTACAAGAAAGTATATATGACATTATAGTACTTTTATAGGAGCAGTACGGAGCCCCTAAAATCCCAAAATTATATATATATATATATATATATATATATATGTATATATATCATCAGATAATAATTTGAGAGCACAATTAAAAATATTGATGAAATGATATGGCAGAGTTCACTGACTTGATTTAACAGATGTCGAGGTAGGCTATATGACCCAATTTACAAATTATGAGGTTTGAACCTTTGCCAGGAGAAAAGTTTGGTTACTGGACCACTTTGAAATCTAATCAAATACCCTTGGTCTAGAACTTTAAAACATGAGGTGACATGTGACTAAAGAGGAACTAGGTATTGAAACACTTCACTAAGGTACAACACTAAGGAACAAAGAGACAATTCTCACTGTTCAAACATCCAAAAAACTAGCAAACAAAAATACTTTTTTTCCCATGAAGATTAACCCAGGGACTTGATACAGAACAGAACGGTGTCAGACCGATTTTCCATTTGGTACCAAAGAAATTGAGAAGTCGTAATTTCTCAGGGGTTTGTGCATCCAAATAATTCTAACTATCACAAGCAAAGGCTGGCTACAACACCAGAAGCTGTTCAGATTCAAAGTGAAAGAAACATATTGTTTGTCATTGCTGTATATTTACAATATATACACTGATGATTAGTGGGATCTGGATTATCTATCGGTTCCCAAAGTATATTGTTGTACCAGCATGATAACAGTAGAGCATTAAAATTAAACTTTGCACCTAAACTAAAGGTAAATTGAGGACGGTGAACACTGAGCTGTAGGAGTAACAAAATCAAAGAGAAATGAGTCTAAATCAATTTTTATAAAATCAATAAATGAAATAAGTTTAGTATGTGAGCACTAAATGGTACAAAACATAACAAATAACGTTAATTAAACAATGCCGACATCTCCGGCTGCAGACTGTGAGTCTCACAGCTCGGTTCGTAGGGAGCTAAATGAGGTCTGACTCTCATGGAAATTAATCAGGCAATGTTTTGCTTGCGGGGCAGTGATAAGGCAGAAAATTACCTGTTTTTCACGTCTCCACATTTGTTTAGTCCAGTGTTTTCCACAGTGTGGGGTTGAGTGACAGGAAGCAAAGACAAGTGTGTGTCACACTCATACTGCTGCTTATTTAGCTCCTGCCAGACAGGTGTTTAGGTCACTCTGACACCCAGGATTTTCTGTTTGTAATCATTTGACACCTTTCTGACAGCTCCATATAGTAACATAACAAACAGGTTAAAAGAAAAAAAAGTTCAATTGGCATGGCAGTCACATCTGCTGGATAGCAAGTCAATGTAATATAATTCAGTAGGGTTGATCTAAGTGATTATCCTCACTGTCAATTAAGTTAATTTTTTTTAGGAAAAAAAAAGGCACTTCAGAAGACTGCAGAGGCTAAGGTTCAAATTATTTTTTTAATATTTAATTATTAGTCAACAGTCAGACTAACTGTCAGCCTGCTTAATATTGCATTGATGCTTTGTTTTCTTCAAAGGGTGGCTTTTTTGTAAATTACAAAAAAGCTAATTGTCAAATCCACTTTAATCCTTATTAAGTACACATGTTGACTCGTCATTACAGAAAATGGAAAATATACTGTATATAACCTGCTCATTTTCAGTCACATTGACCCTGAAACACATTTTAAGTCAATGTGACAATTTTATGCACTGTTGGAAATAGGAGATTTTAAGCTTTTAAATTATACCTAAATTGTTTTTGTAGCCCACGTGTAAAAAAAGGCCTTCCATGATTGCTTTGCCACAAAGACACGACAAAGCCCACTGACCCTCCAAAGGGAGCGCCAACCTGGTCTCACTCCAAAGTAGATACAGATGAAAAAAGCTGTCACTTCACATTGGCATGACACTACTATTGTGTAATGGCGCCCAGCAGCATCTGGGGGGAACGCAGTGGGATAACAATGTAAGTTAAGGTGGCAAAAAGTCTGAGTGGGGCTGGCAGGAGGGGTGGTGGATGGGTCCAACAATCGCCGTGTTTCACCCAGATGGCCGGTGTTCATTTCCCATAAGATTGTACAGCCAAACCCTGTCCTTTTTTCCTAAACCCATCCACGTCCGTGTGTTGGCAAAACATCACCATGTGCGTCACTTCCCAGTGTTGTACCAATGTAGTCTATTCATTTTGAAAGAGACTGTATGCAAACTGTACATTTACTGTGAAAGCAGAAGTGTATTTTTTAAACAGACAATGCATGTAACAGATTGAAGTTGACACAGCGTCCCAGAATGTCAACAACCAACACACCCATGGGTACCTTGCACCTCATATGTCTACGTGGAAAGTCGATGACCAAACATCAATATGTGATGAGGCTGGAGTGAGAATGTGTTAGGAGTGCATGCTGTACTGTCCCAGATATGCAGAAAAGCTTTTCTTTTCTTTTGTAGCCAGAAAGGTAACAAAAACAAGCATACCCAACAACACGGTTCAGGTGCAATTCATATCAGAAGAGCTGCGGTCTGTTTGACAAAGTTAGCATGGATTTAGCAATAAAATTAACATAATAATATTCACAACTGTAATTAACTTTATGAAATCCTCTTTCATTGGTGAACCTTACAGACTAAAATGTCCATACTGGCAAAAGCTTAAATATTTAACATAATATTTGAAGGCGATAAGCTGGTGAGAACTATGTCAGCTCAAGAGGGTCTGGTGGGTTTTTAAGAGGTTTTAAAATTCTGAAAGCCAAGACTTCATTTATTTGGAATCAGGCAACAACCCAGTGTTCGTGACCTTGCTTTTTTACTTAAAGTCATCCATAATTTCAGAGAGTTACAGAGGGAGGGAGGGTGGTGCTGAGAGGGACCACAGTGCGGTTGACAAGTCTCTGCTAACTGATCATGACGCCTTTACCAGCTTCAAAATGTATTCATTGCCTGAATTTGCCAATTAGAGTAACTTAATGCTCCAAAATCAGGATGTTAACACAAATCCATGTTTATCTAGGAATGAGCCACTGAAACATCAGACTGATTTTGATAGACCACGCTTCAGATAACATTAACAGTGGCTCTGTTACATTGAGCTCTGCCAGAAATAGCAATGTTGTGCATGTTAAAAAGGCTCTGACACACCTAAACGCTATGTAACCAATACTCGTGTTATTAATTACACCTGTGCTGTCTGCTAAAAGAGAGGCAGACTGCATGACTCATGCTGTCTACTCCTACACATTTCATTCACTAAACTGGCAAAATCTTGACTCGACTATTATTTATTGATCCAGTACATTGTGTTACACTCTGTTACTCACTTCTATTAGAACTGCTTGTCACTTAATTATCTTACAGATGCCTGTATCTGTAAACACCTCATTTAACACTGAAGTGAAAGACAAGACTTTGTTTGATCACTTCCCAGAACGTGTTACACTTGATAGTTTAAGGTTTGCGCTCGTGTAGAGGAACAATAAATCATAAAAGCTTCAGTTCACTGTAGTTTGTGCCTCATTTCTTCAAAATCAACAAGATTGTGATGTAAGAGGAACATAATTAAAGTTGGACTTGCACAATGAACTAGTAGTCCTGTGTGCATGTGTGCAGGTTATGATGCATAACTGTGTTTGTGTATAATTGTGTTTGTTAGGTTGAGAGCCTCGCAGCTGTGACTCTTTGTGTTTGAAGTCTATTAAAAATGCATCTACAAGGGTGGCACTCAGCACTTCTCCATGATTGTATTTCCAGAGCGGGCAGCTTGGACTAATATCTGATGGTATTAATGCTTGTTAAATATTTATGATGGCTATCACTTTACATACCTAAGGAGTTGTTTAGATACTAACTTACGAACAGAGACGTTCAGGCATGCACAATGAACATATGTAACATGGATCTTAAGGTATAATTTTAGACTTGGTACTATTTCTGTCCATATTTTAATTCCCTTTATGCTTCTAGAGCAGTTTTCACTTATCATTGTATACTGGTGCTTTGAGCTAAATGCTAATATACAGTAAGAATGTGAACACAATCACAATGGCACCCTAAATGAGCATGCTAACATTTTAAATAGTTGTTGGTGCCTTATTTACCTTTGACATAACTGCTTTAGTATAATTCTTTAGATGATGCACCGACTTATAGGCAGAATAACACTGCTGTCCTTCTCTCTCTCTGTGCCCCTATTGCCAATTCTTGCACTCACTCACAGCTATTGGTAAAACAAGACAACCCAACAGCAGAGTGTACATCCCTACAAATGTCCTGTGTTTTCCATACACTGGTGTATTAGTAGTGACCCACCACAATATCAACATGTTGGTATTTTTTTATTTTTTTTTTCAATTGTTTTTAGTGGTTAAAATGGCTCTGGCCCTCTGGCTAGCCACCCCATGATCCTACTATCCATTCCCCGCCGCTAGGACTACTTCACCAGGAGGAGAGCGGGTTGGCAGGCCTGGAGACAGACCTTCAGTCAATGACTGTAGCAAGTCGAATGCAGTCAGCACAAACCCAAGCACAGGGAGCTGGGGTGGTCCAGGATCAGACCCTCAGCACTGGGGTTTTCACTGGCACAATTTGCATTGACAGCTGCTAATTGAATCGCAGTGATTACAGCAGTGGTATACCATTCCAGAACTGTAAGGGATTACCTGGATGCTTATAGCACATCCTGACAAGGTAATAAATGTCTGCATCCAATTTTAGTGACAATCTTTTCAATAGTTGTTGAGATATTTCACTTAAAACCACAAATATCAACTTCATGGTGTTACTATAGGAAAACTCAGGTGATTACCGAAAGGCAACTGAATTCATCCTTTGGGTAGCCTGAATTTCTTTATCAAATTTCATGGCAACCCATCCAGTGGTTTTTGAGATATTTCAGTCTGGACGAAAGTGGTGGACCAACTGACCAACTGGCAGACATTGCTATCAATAGAGCTATGCTTCTTGTCACTGGCTAAGAACAACAGTGTTGGTTACTTGTTTAAATGATGACACAGAATGAACTTAACCAGTGTCTTGTGTTAACCCTCCTCATCAACTGTTTTAACTCAATGGAGCAGTCAAGTCCAACTCAGGTTTGGCTTCTGACTCACTGGAAAAATTCAAGAAACAACACAATACCAAGACAGAGACAGTCATGAGCTTTAAAGTGTCATGTTTATACATTATGACATCATGATTTATTGACTAAGTCACACTCTATTCTGCACTGACTAAGACATTTGATAGCATAGTTTTCAATTTGTATTTTACTATCACTGCTAGCCTGTGAACGCATATTACACCCCAAACTTTCCTCTCTCTGAAATACTTGATGCCATTTGATGAAGAAATCAGAACTATGAGTGCACTGCAGTTTGTCAGTGTGAGTAATTGAATGATCTCCAGTGCTAATTAGTTACAGTTGACAGGTTTGGACTGGATAGTTGTTTTTCCCCACTGGCTGAGCTGACATGGCTCCAGGGCAGCTGCCCAAACCTCTACTGCTGAAGGATTTTGAATTAAATGTAAACTTTCATAGACATATAGTTGTCTTACCACTGACTGTTTATATAGATATATGGATGTAGCCACTTCGACATCAATCACAGGTTGCTGAAGGAAGGTTTTGAATCTTGAAGATTTAACTTATTTATATTTTTAACAAACAAACAGGGGAACTTCAGTACACTCAGAGTTTACTAGTAGCCACATATTTACACACTGGTGTATTGTTTATGATGTTGATGCCCTTTGTTCTGGACAAGTATTCAAACTTGTAACCCCAGCAGTGTTGGTGCCTTTTTTTTATCCAAATGTATTCTTGTTTTTTGTAACCTTTCAACACACTTTGCTCCACCTTACAATGTGCGGGTGAACCAACTGCAAAAATGTGCAAGACAAGTAGTCATTAAATGAAAAAAATGATGAATATATATATATATATATATATTTAAGCAATATCACACAAGAGGGAGTGATGTTATACTCCTATATCGTCACGGCTGTGATTTGGTCATATATATATATACATATATATATATATATATTAAAAAAAATCATTAGAACAAATATGTGTTACTAATGGCTTTGCCAGATCATTAGTCTGAGGGGAGGGCAAGACTTGTAAAATGGTTTTCTTTTTCTTTTGTTTCTCACGCTAATAATATTATCATTGCAGCAGCAATTACTAGTTGATTAATCAGTAATAAATATAATTGTTGGTGGCTGCCCTAACCACCGCTTTCCTTTAATCGCTGGGTCATCATACTTTGATCATTGTCTCTATAGATGACTGGTTGTGGTCCATTTGGTGTGTAAATGCCAAACGGCAAATGCCACTTACTTGCTTTTGTGTAGGCGTGCGTGTGTGTGTGTGTGTGTGTGTGTGTGTGTGTGTGTGTCTGTGAGCCCATTTCACAGTACAGCAGTTTATGTATGAATGGAAAAGGGAAAAGAGATTGGGACCATGTATTAATTTCACACTCTTTGCATGTATGTGCATGTGTACTTGTGTGAAGGTGAACTTGGTTAAGCATATGTATTGTGCAGTGGCATGCAAAAGTTTGGGCTCCCCTTCAAAATTTAGTTTATTGTGAATAGTTAAGCAAGTAAAAGATGGCCTGATTTCCAAAAGGCAAAAAGTTAAATATGAAACATTTCCTCAATATTTTAAGCAAGATTATCATTATTATTCAATATTTTAAAGTTCCAAAATAACAAAAAAGGAAAAGGACCTGAAGCACAGTTTAGGGCACCCTGCATAGTCACCATTTAGTAGCGCCCCCTTTGTCGATTATCACAGCTTCTAAATGCTTTTTGTAACCAAGCTAAGAGTCTTTCAATTCTTGTTTGGGGGATTTTCACCCATTCTTCCTGCAAAAGGCTTCTAGCTCTGTCTTGTATGCACTGCTCTTTTGAGGTCTATCAGGGGACTGTGAGGGCCATGGCAAAACCTTCAGCTTGCTCCTCTTGAGGTAGTCCATTGTGGAATTTGAGCCATGTTTAGGATCACTGTCCCATTGTAGAAGCCATTCTCTCTTCATCTTCAACTTGTTTACAGATGCTGTGATGTTTGTTTTCGGAATTTGCTGAAATTTAACTGAATCCATTCTTCCTTCCAAAAGTGAGATGTTCCCTGTGCCACTGGCTGCAACACAAGCCCAAGGCAGCACCACTCCAGAGTCTGCTAAATCTTTCCGCAGGTCTTTTGCGGTCAAACAGGAATTTTGATTTGCCATTCATACAATCCTACAAGCAACTCCCTCAGAACGTTTTCTTGGTCTTCCAGACCTCAACTTGACCTTCACAGTTCCTGTTAACTGCCATTTTTTAATTACATTACGAACTGAGGAAACAGCTACCCGAAAACACTTTGCTATCTTCTTATAGCCTTCTCCTGCTTTGTGGGCATCACTTATTTTAGTTCTATAATCCTCGATGGAAAAAGCAGCGATGTCTATAAACTGCGGTTCCATCGAGGTGACACTGTTCCTGCTGATAGCTGATGGCTAAAAAACAGTGGCTGAAAAGCTAGCTGCTGGAAAAACAGTGATGACTTGGTAAAACACAACCACTTTTGATGTTTGTTGGTCGCAAACAATGGTCGACAGCTTGGCAGGCGTCTCGCGTAGGGTGTACGCTATCTACCATCCCCTCCACCTCCCGATGCTCATAAATGCTACAGGGTCACTTTCTTTTGGCGACTAGGCTGTTTCAGGATACTCAGAGATGTTTAACATAACTAATCATGACAAATTGCTAACCATTAGTTGTACCTCAAGCTACAACCCACTTAACCTATGTAATGTGATTAGAGTAAGTGGAAATTAGTGATCTGGTTGTAGGTGGAGTTGTGCCTTCCTGAAACCCATATAATGCAACCCGACACAAACACACCATCTGCCTTTTGTTATATGGTATCATGTTATGTTGTACACCCTCCATATGCTCAGATTTTATACACCGTACATGTGGAGGTGGGATGTTTGCAGCCTGGAGGCAGGGCTTTTCCAGGTCCCTTCTTACTGTTCAGCTCAGCTCCATCTCATTTTTTTGACCACTTAATGCTGCAACAATCTGCCAGCAGAAGTCACATTTCTGTAACCTTTCTTTTATCTGGGGAAGTCTGCTGCTCTAACCGCGAGGCATCTCTTTTCTGTTGTACCGGGGCGACTGAATGGATCCTGACAGTGTTATATTCTCCATGCCGGGCTGCTCTGAGTGCTCTTAGACATTTATCATCTCACTATCCTCACACAGCGATCTGGAGACACTTGTCACAGCTGGAAGCGCACTTATTCTTCCTGCAGCAACTGTCACTTGTACAACGACACACTGCATCAGCCATGAGAACACAAATTATGTTGTCAGTTACCTGAGCTTGTTCTTTTTTTTCCTTAAATCCAAAACAACAAAATGGGAGCATAATTTCCCAACAGTCGGTTAAAATTAAATGCCAAACTTGTCTCAGAAATGGCACGCTGCTTGTGAACATGCTGGTGGGATTTTACAACTTTTCTTGAACTTTTGAGCTTCAGAATGTAGAACATCATGTCAGAAGTCTTACAATTTTATCAGCTCAGGACTACAGTCTTCTAATATTCTTCATTAAATGACAAAATTTCATTTAATCTTGCTCTCCGGGCGATTTGGATAGAACTCTCACATGTTTTCAAAAGATAAAGGTGAGTGAAAAGGAACCTAAAGATTCGTTTTCATAGTTAGTTCGCTAGTGGCTGGTGAACTACATGAACCAGGTTATCTACGAGAGAGCTGTCTTCTCATCACTAGCAGTGATGGTAGCTGCAGGTGATTTTGCTGATTCCAAAGCAACACCAACAGGATCCTTGCTGCTAAGAGTGCCACTACAGTTAGCTTGCTGCTCCTTGCCTGCATTAAGTAATGTAGGATAATGACTTTTGAAGCTCTGTTGTGTCATCTCCTGACTCTGTGTTCTGTTTGTGTTGCTCTTTGGAGCTAGGCTAACATAACTGTTATGTAACGTTACTTATAGCCACCGACAGAGAAAAAAAGGCGGCTGAGAGCGGGAACAGGTGAGTGTCCCATATTATACCCAGTGCCCCCTGGGTAATGCACTATATTTACCACAGTTATAAATCGCCCAGAGTTGAATGGTGCGAGGCTCTCAGTTTGGCAGGCATTATAAACTGAACAATACATTTGGAAAATAAAATATGCAGCTTAAACTGTGTTTAATATAATGCTCTCAGTGCCACTGTGCTCAGCAAGGCAGAACGCACAACATGACAGGTAACATGCTGTCTGCTCCAATCTACAATCTACTCCAGTGAGACACACCGGGAGGCGGCTATGCTAAGCTAGCTTATTGTATGCTTGTAAGTAATGTCATTATCAGGACAGAAATAGACGATCCTCTGATAACTGTCAGGTCTGGTGTTTGGAGCCACTTCAGTTTCGCTGTGATTTATGGGGGCAATGGCGAGAGAGAGTGGTGGATGAAAAATACACCGAGCCAAAGAACTAGCCACAGCACAGCGACAGACTCTCCTTAGCAGCTAACCCAGTAGCACAATTACTTCACGACCCCTAAGCAGAGGCGCAAGCCAAGGCGTAAGCCACTGTGAAAATCCTGGTCGACTAAAGTCGCACATAATCTTAAACTAATCGATTAGTCGTGGGAAAAAAAATAAAAAATCTGCACGTTATTTTTACTTCTGCGGTGGTGTGTCTGTGTCACTCTGCAGTTACGCCTCCAAAACACTAGTCGGCGGTGGAGGACTGTGTTAAGTGCCGTAAAGTTTAGTTCAAATCAAAGGTTCAAAGGTGTCACAGCAGCTAATGTTAGCACAAAGCACACACCCACCACAGTGAGCAGTAACTGTTGGCGGGCCAGGTGGCAATTTGGCCAGAAAGACTGAAAGGCATGTTAGTGAGACTGTTTAGCTTGTGTTTATATAATTGTGACCAGTAAACGAGATGTTCATTCATGTATGTATTAGACTGAAAGAGCTCAGAGAGCTCGTGGAAGGCAGTAAACTTGCCGATGACACACAGTGGGCAAACAATATGACATTGATACTATGCACTTTAATGTCAGTGGTAACATAGTAGGCTACAGTGGGAAGAGGTTATATTAAGGATGGCTCCAGTGTGCATCAGTGAGAGGGCTTTTTGGCTCACCCATAAAATCCTGGACACAGAAATGATGAAAAACATTTTAACAGTCTAACTCCACAATTCAGTACTACACGTCTTTTCACGTTTTCAACAAGTAGGCTATTCTCTAACATGTATCACATGTTTAGACAGAAATAACTTGTTGAAGTTTGGGTAAATCAAAACCAGTCAATTTCAGCCAAACTACTTTGTACAAAAAAAGCCCAAATTATGTTAGTTTTTCATACATTTAATTTTTTTTAAAAACCAAGGACATTTCTTTGGCATTTCTACTTTTTGCTGTATTGAAAATGCACCGAACCATGATGCCACTGTGTCATATTTAACCGAACTGTGAATTTTGTGAATCGTCACACCCCTACTGTAAAATTAAGATTTGTTTGTACTGCGTTTTGTAGAGCACTGGCCAACTTTGAGCACTTTCCACAAGAGGAATCCAAGCGATTCTTGTGTTATCAACTTTAACTTTAAATACGATCCCATGCAGAACATTACATGCTAAACACAAGGATTTTAACATGCTGTAACTGTTTAACTTAATGCTGATGTAGAAAAATTCACACATATATACAGTTAGCATCTTCAGATAGGTAGAGCACTGCAATAGCTATAACAGCTATGAAATAGAATACATTCAATGAACTGGGCTTCAATTGAACCTTACTGATTATTACTTTAGTTTTGTGGAGTGTTCTTAATGTATAAGGAACTAATTACAACTTTGCAGTATTACTAGAGTTGTTTGTGACTCCGAGTAGGTAAACAAAAACACACATTTTGTATTAATCTTAATTAATTAGGACTGTAAGTGCATGACAGATAAAAGTGGAGCTTTAAAAGAAATCCACTTTTTTTCTGAAATTCATCTCCAATTATGAGAACTGAGAAAACAACATCTAATAATTGTCTTGTCAACTACTGTTTCCAAGGTCACCAATGAGCTGTCAAGCTCTAAACAATTATTTCCATTTGTCTCTCCCACACTTCGTGTTCTTTGGCGCCTTCTCCTTCTCTGCCTGTCTTTCAGCTCAGTGTAGTTATCTGTGTTTATATTTTCTTAATTCCTATTTTCCTTTTTTCTTTGCACAAACTTTTTTTTTTTTTTTTTAAGTGGGCAGTGTCACACACTTACAGCTTAATTAATCCCCTCTTTTGACTCGGTGCATTTGGCTCACCCAATGGGCAATAACACACATGCACACACACACAAACTTGAACACACACGTAGAGCAGATGGTTACTCTCCTGGATACTTAGCATGCTATCGCTGCTTTCGTATCAAAACACAGACATTAAACATGGTCAAGATAATACCTCAGTGACTGATGATATGCCAGAACACATTACACACACATACACGTGGACATGATTGTGCACACACACAACACAAAACACTCCAGTTGTCTAGTTGCTCCCTAATTAAGAGTACTTGGTAAACATCATGGGGACTGGGCACAGCTGCTGGCTTCAACACTACAGCCAGGTGTGTGTGTGTGCGTATTTGTGTTTATCTGAAATTGACTTTTTGACACACCAGCCTCATGAACCAGTGAATGGAAAAAAAAAAAATCTACCTGCGTTTCCTCTCTGAGCCTGCACAGCAAACAAAGTGCAGAAATTAAAATTTGAATGGAGATCTGTTAGAAAAGAGACGATAAGCAGCAGCCAGGGCAGCAGAGCACAACTGAATGAGAATGAGAGGAGGATGAGATCACACAGTTAACACTGACCACTGATCACACCATGCCTCTGTGGTCTATAGAGTTCTAAAAAGGTCATAATTATGGTGAGCCAAGCAGGTCTCATTTTTTAATGCACAAGAACATTTCTGCAAACCGTGAATATGTTACGTTTGTACATTCATATCATATCAGTGTCTCTTAAATGAAGTAGTACATGAACTGACATTGTCATCTGGATTTGGAGACGATATTGGATAGCACGAGACTTACCAAGACGCCTGCCAAAGTGCAAACCATTGTTCAAGACCAACAAACGGGGTCATTGCTGTGTTTCCAGCAGCTTTACAGCCACCAAACTTGTGTGTGTACATATATATGTTTCTTTGTCCTGTAAAGTTGGGCATTTTAACATGGGGGTCTATGGGAATTGATTGGCTTCTGGTGCTGGCGTCAAGTAGCCATTCAATGAGCTGCAGTTTTTGGGACTTCCTGACTGGCTTCCTCTCAGCTTCTGAGGTTACCGCTTGGCTATAACAGCATATCACACTGGTGAGCCACACTAAATCACCATAAGGGAAGTTCCTCCACAGTGACAGCCCTTATCAGCATAAAATAACCAGTAATGTTCGGGCTAAACTATTAACATTAGGACTGTACCCGACTCAGAATTTTGCCAGTCAAATCAGATTTGGCCGTTTAATATGAATATTTGATGATTTGTGTTTTATTTATTTATTTTAATTATTATTAATTAATAATTTTAATTTTTCATACATATAAAGTTTTAAATTTTGACTGAGGATCAGTGGGACATGCAGCTGCATTCACGTAAGATAGTAAACAAGCTAACTGCACTAACAACTGGTCAGAAATGTGCTACAACAGTTTTTGCCGACACTAGATATTAAACAACAGTCAGGCAATGTATCATATTAAATTACTATGAGCTGTAAATTCACCACTCCCAAGCAGAAGAGAGAAGATAATATTGTCTTAGAGCCTTACAGTGCAAAGCCTCTCCTCCCCTGTGCAGCTGCCTGCTTGTCCACAGTTCCAAAGAGCGGCGGGAAAGTCAAGAGCTCACTGGGGACCCAAATGTCCCCAGGGGTACTCTGCACAGCACACTGACTAGCAAAAAGATAAAATAAAGTACTGCTCAACTTGAAGGAATCACAGTCGACTGAGGGGTTTCCGACTGAAGATTTGAATCTCCGACTTTCAGGATGCAGACCTCATTAACACTATGCCATGATATACGATATATGTTTATATGGATATACGTATGTAAAGCCTCACTGCTTGCTGCTGTGAATGCAGATTCAAAACCTCTACTTACTTCCTGAAACTGATTTAAGTGTGAAGCGACTGCAGCAATTACTGGGTGACAGTAACAGCAGCTTAAAGGATTTGCACACCCACACAGGTGTTTTATATTATTCTGGCTGATTAAATGTTTGCTCGGGTTAAAGTTCTGTGGAAACATGCTGAGAATTTCATGAGGTCACCAAATTGAGCATTCCTATAAGAATGATAAAAGTGTAACAGTCTTTTTCCATCCAGCCCTCTTTTCCCTGCTTTGTTGGTATTAAATTTACATGAGACAATTGAGTGAGATGCATTCACTCATCAAGTTGCAGTACATGTATGGAATGTGACAGCAGAACAGAAAGGTCTGTGGAGATCATCTTAGCTCTGAGATGCTTCTTGGAAACAATGTAATGACATGGCATAAAACGTATGATTTAAAGATGATTATCTCGTGTCTTGATCATCCCCTGCTGATTCTGAACACACTGATTGTGTTCTGCCTCAAGGAATTAATTCTGTGACTAATTTAGGATCCCCCAAAAAAAGATTATGAAACACCATCATAGAAACCATCAAAAGAAGCTCAGCACCCATTTTACATATTATTCTGCCAGTGGTTTCATTCCTCTTTGCTTACAAACCTCTTTACACAAGCCTATTAACTAACACTTGACAAAACACAAACAACTTAACTTTTCCAATCTAATTAGACTCACATGTGAAGCTAAACATCTGCTGTTTGAGGGATGAAATGTAGAGTTTTTCCCACTTCATTAGAGAAAAACATCCCTTCCGAAACACAGGACGAGCTGAGAGGGAATCAGTGCCTTACAGGAAGTTCAACATCCAAAATGAAGTGTCCAATGAGAAAAGGTAACAGCTGCACCTTCAAAGGGATTGATAGAATGAACTGAAAACAGCTTCCCTCCTTGCCAGACGACACTGTGACCACTTCACAGAGTGGACTCAATGTTACTGATGCTCCTCGGTTAATGAGATTTTTTTTCTGTTTTCCCCCCCAAAGTCAATATACATTACAGGACTTTGGAAATAAACTTTTCATTTGTTCATTATAATTTACGGCCGTTGTTTTGCAGTGTTCATTTCCAGAGCTATTTAGGTCGGTTGCTTTTAATTGATCATTCTGCAGCCAATTTGGAGCTGCTGACTTTGGTAGTTAATTTTAAAAGTAATTTCAAAGCGTTGCTTTTAGCTGTTCATCTTAGAAGCAATTTAGGGCCACTGATGGTAGAGAGTCTATTTAGTGACGCTGCTGATTAATTGAGTAGAACAGAGAAGGCAGGAGGGGGACTGTATCTGAGAGATTCTTCAGCGACTACAACAAAAGCGGTATATTGCCAAGAAAAGTAAAATATGTCTTTGATGCTCAGAAAGACACACTTGGACTAAATCCTACACATCACACACAGTGCTGCATAAAGTTTGTGGGCGGTAGCATTATTTGTGTCAGTATGTGCTGCACTACTATCATGGAGCATTATGGAGCAGCTGCAAAGTGAATTTCCTTTGGGATCAATAAAGTATCTATCTATCTATCTATCTATCTACATCTACATGTTGTGAAGTCTAGTCAAATGTAACCTTTAACCACAGTAACAATCAAAACAACAACAACAACAAAATCAAAATGGTAAATTTTAGCTCAGAAAAAAATGACTTCAGTTTGTTTTTGTATCAACACAAATCCACCAACCCAAACACCACCCTTTTCGACAGTCATACTGTAGGCAGGCTTTGCAAGGGTTTGGTTTAGGCCATCAGCGCAGGACAGCAGGGATTTGCATTTCCATTACAATGTTCTGGCTGATGACAATTAAAAGTAGCAGGCTGATCTACAGCGAAAGTCCTCCGGTTATGGGTAAAATAAGTTACCTGTTGGAGGTGAGCTGTTTGCAGAGGTACAGTAAATGCCTGTTGTCTGCAGCTCCAAATTTAACATCTCACTGTGGCTGTTTCTGATTTTACTCCTTCTCCCTGCGGTATCATTAGGCTTGTTTTAATTGGGAAAAAAAAGAAAAAAAAAAAAGAAAAAGCCACCTACAAAGTACCACTAATTCAGTGATGAACACATTTCATTCCCTATAGATTCTTTACAATAAAAGTCATTTTTATTTTGATACCTAAAAGCTTTTATTGTGAGGCAGCAAAATAAGAAAATGATGGGTTTTCATCAGCACAGCTCCACACAGCTGATAGCAGACATGAAACAGTAAATTAAAGCAGATATCTAAAGTAAAAACAGGACGCAGGAGAGAAACAAAAATCAAAACCAAAGAGATTAATTTAGAAGCTACAAAAATACTGAGAGCTGAATACACAGTGACTTTTAAAACATCTTTCTCTCTGGTCTCCTGCAGACAGAGGTAAGCAGAGTCTCACAACACACATGGCTTGTTTGAGGGGAAGAAGGGGGCCATTGGGTGCTGGCTGCAGTGGGCGAGACGTCACCGCTACCCGCTTGGGAGCGGGCAGCCTGGTTTTTGGTCGTACCCCAGAAAAGGTCCATCTCTGGCGCAGCTTGGCGTGGCATGGCGCGTCTTAACCGATAATGGAAACGCAATTCAGCACGACATAGCTTTACTCAGTGCGGCCAAAAGTGACAGTGGAAAAGGCCCACATTTGTATCTGATTATGCACCAGATACACTGAAACTCTATGTTTCAACCACACTGTGGTTAACTTGTGGTTAGGGTTAGGCCCAAAAACCACTGCTCAAAATCCCATCTGGAAATGCAGCAACGTATCATTACAACACAAACTGCTTTTTGTGGCACTATCCTGGCAGGAAACAGTGACACTACAAAACAACTGGTTTTGTTGTTTGTTGGTCTCACACAATGGTCTGCAAATTGTCAGGCATCACCATCCCCTCCACCTCCCAGTGACAAAATCAGCTCCTATACTTTGTAACTTTCGAAACGCTGATATGATACATATGACACATACAACTGTTAGGTATGGTGTGCAGAAAGGTACAATGCCAACATTTTTTTTCCAGCTAACTCCGATGGAATTTTATAACCTTTAATCACAGTTACAGTCTCAACAAGACCCCAAAGAGCCAAATTTTAGTTATAAAAAAATACGCAATTTAGTCACTTTTCTCATCTCAAAGGCTAATATGTATCTTAATCAGTATCCTCCAGTGTAAATACAGCAGTCTGAAGATCCACTCTGTAGTGAGGAAGACACATCTTGTGTTTGGAAGCTAAACTGTTGAAAGGAACAGTGTTTCAAGAAAGATTGGCTAACATCAAACTTTGTTGTGTGAAAAACACAAAAAATATGTCTTCAAACATGTCTGTGGGGATCTTTAAATAAAACATAGTCATTGACAAGCTGTAATTTTTGTCAAAAACAAACAGTGAAGAGGAGATGAACTTGCCTTAAAATATGCATGCAGAGTTATCTGACTGACATATGAACACAAAGTATTGTCAGCAATGTTTTGGGGTATTTTTTTAACTGAAAATGTAAACATTGGAATAAACATTACTCATTTACTCCAGCAACTATGAGAAGCTGTGTGTGAGTTAAAATAAAAAAAATAAAAAAAAATAATGTGCCCTCCTCATCCTCTGATTTATGTAATATTTAAATAAACAGGACCCAATGCAGGTGTAAGCCCAACATTACTTGTAACCTGTGGAATGTAGTACCATGCTGAAAAGACCTTTTTAGAAAATGTCTGGCTGTGAATGATCAGTTCTTTAGGCAGTAATATTATTTATGGATTGTGTTTACCATATTTGTGCCAGCAGCTCAGAGAGCTGAAGTTGTGTACAGGACGTTGTGCTCTAATCACACGGCATCCCAGACAGGAAACAGATTTTGTTTTTCTTCCCACCCACAGTCACTGGTCCATCCCAAACCCAGGTCAGTTCTTCTACCAGCCAAACTGCTGTTTCAAAATAGCCCATAATCATCACACATCGATGCTGTTATATCCCAGGAACAAGGACATTCAGAGTAATGCGCAATATTTCTCTGGCTCTGTGTCTCTTTATGTACCTGAAGAGAATATGTCTGCATTTCTTCACACCTTACAGCTGTGAAGTTATAATGTGGCAGTCTATTTTAAACCAAGCTCTTACTAAATCTGTCTTTGTTTTTGCCTCCAATCCAGATACAAATGCTTTAACACTGCTGACAATGACTCAAATCTTATATTAAACTGACAGACCTGAAGCAAGTTACCAAGGAATTACAAAGAGATCAGAATGTTATAAATAGGATATGCAGATTAGGGCGGTATGGTGGTGTAGTAGTTAGCACTCTCGCCTCACAGCAAGAGGGCTCCAGGTTCAAATCTGCCATCCAGCTGGGTGTGTGGAGTTTCATGTTCTCCCCATGTCAGTGTGGGTTTTCTCTGGGGTCTCCAGCTTCCTCTCACAATCTGAAGACATGCAGGCTAGGTTACTTGGTGACTCTAAATTGCTTGTAGGTGTAGCTGTCTATCTCTATGTGTCAGCTCTGTGATAGTCTGGTGACCTGTACAAGATGTACCTCTCCTCCCGCCCAATGTCAGCTAGGATAAGCTCCAAAGGCTATCCATCCACCGGACTAGGCCTACAACTTAGTCTGACTCACTGGATGTAGACTGTGATTATAAGCCCGCCATTGTAGTGCTGATTTTAGTAACCCTCATTCTCCTGTGCTACCATTCCCAAATGCCTTTTGCTACAGACAACAACCTGTGAGCTCACAACCTACATGCTGAAAATGGCACAGTTTGATGAAGATTTGGATCATGTAACGTCTGCTTTGTTCTTTGGTGAATTGTTGTAAAGATCTACAACGAATAAAACAACTTTTTAATGTACCTCGGGAAAGCCCTGACTCATGTGTCCAATGTTGATCTGTTTTCTGACATCCAGAGTTGATTTGCCACATCTTTTAACTCTGGCAGTGGCACGACACTGACTTCACTAATGTGCCGATCCGTTCCACTTCACACAAGCTTCTGTTATATCGTTGAAGTAATGTTCTGTTAGAGCCACATACAGCCAGCAAATCCTCTACGGTTTTGATGGGTCCACTGACCTCCTTCAAAGTATATACAGGCCTCACCTCTAGGGCTCCAATTATCAAATTATGTTGTTTTTTTTAAATCACAAAAAGCTGAATCACACTGTAACATTTGACTGTTTTAGTTTTTTCATTATGGTTTCTTTTATGGAACCATTTTAATGACAGTATTCGCCTCCCCATGTGCAAATGTTTCACTATGTTCACCCAAACTTTGACTAGTTAACTTTGATTTGGCGGCTACACAGTGTTGAATCCAATCTTTAATTGCATCACAACTTCATTAATACTTCAAGGCTCATGGCTCTTGTTACTGATGCACTGCCTATATAGAGTTCCATATACACAGTCTGCATCAAGGTAGTGAATAATTAAACAATGTACAGTATGTTTGACAGCTTTATTAAAGCAGTTTGGTGGGTTAGATTATATCAGACTGGCTGGAGGGGATGTAGGCGCAAACCCTTGTCCTTTTGCTATCAGTGAATTTCCTCCGCACTGCGCGCTACTGAATGAAGACGTGGAGAAAAAGAAAGGAAAGATAAACATTCTATACTGTCCGCGACGCACTTGTGACGGCAACGTATAGACCTAATTTAACAGTATCAGATAACAGTTTTATTTATCGTCATTATTATTATCAGTGTGTTGCAGTCATCCATGCAAACTAACAGAGAACAAATACAGAAAAATGGCCTCCTACTGCGTCATGTTCATTCCATTAGCGTGAGGAGGATTGTGGGAGTTTTGTGAAAAATCACAGCTAAGAGGTGATGATTTCTACTTAAGAAATAGAGTTTCATAATCACAACTCCTGCATGCTCTTATCAAGTAGATACTGCTCACTTAGGAGCAGAAAAACTCCCAAAATGATTCATGGGAAACCAAGTGCTGCACACTGTCATTAAGTATAATTGCATGCATGTATTGTAGAATAATGTGTTTCAGCCAAGTGAATTTGTCTCTGTGAGGGCAAACACAGAGGCTTAATTTACCAACTCTGGTGCCAGTTCAAACTTTTGACCTCTAATTACACTTCCTCCTTCAGACCAAATTATGTAATTAATCACATGTTGAAGATGCGTCTTTCCTCCAGGTTTGGATAAACTGGTAACGTCTCTACAAATAGCATCTACAGTCAAGGACTTAACAAGTTGTATTAAAGAATCAGGACAGAGCAGTAATGAAGTCCAGGCATTGAAACTCTGTCGGGGTCAGAGGCCAGGACTCAGACAGTGCTTCAGAAAACCTTTCAGTCCTTTCACATCTCCCACCAATGAGGAGAAGCAGATTGTCCTTGGCTTTTTTGTGTGTTTGATATGTAGAATTCTCCTGCACTGCATAAAACTCATCCAGACAGATTATCTCTCTCAGTAAGCCTGAGGCCACTCTGCACAGAGAGGCAGATCTGCTCACTGAGAAAAACAAATATCAAAAATTTAGTTTAGAAATAAAATATGAATATATTAACCCAATGGCACACATATATAGACAGATAGATAGACAGGGAGAAAGGGAATTCAAGGTTACTTTGAGTAAAACTGCTTTTACTGAAACAGCTATTTGAATATTTGTTTTGTTAATAAACCAAAATGTGGCCAGAGTTTGGTCGATTTCTGGTTCTGCCAGTCTGTATATGCAAAGAGGTTGAACACACATTTTTCACGTTTTGGCAAATTACAAAGGAGCCTACATAATCAGCCTGTTCCGACGGCGTCAAAATGCTAAATCTAACTCATATAGCGTTAGCAGTAAGTAATATGACAATGTCATTAATATAATATTATGAATATGTTCAGACTTAGGGAGCCACTAGTGTCTGACAGGCTGTGTGCAATTTAAAGTGCAACCCAGGCCAGTGTCAGCAACATAAAGAGATAACATTCCACTACAGCTGGGAGGTGAACGAGCAGCACACGTTCTGATTGATTACTGAAACATTTGTGTTTTTTGGAGTGACAAGAGGAGACATGGTAGAGTTAGACTAAAACTGCACCAGAATGACAATATTTTGGATTTGAAGCTGACGAAATAGGTGTCCTAACCAGCTGCAAGCACTGCTTTGAGCTGAACATTTGTCAGACACCATGTTTAATTTATTCCTGTTGCTCATTTTGAAAGCATCGCAATGGATGAAATGAAATTGAGATGATAATTATCTATGCAATACCTCCTTATTTCATCTAAAAAAACTAAATTAGGAGTCAACTGGCTGAAGAAAGGTTGCCAGGGAACTGAAAGTTTCTGGTAAATGACCATGGCTAATAACAAACTAAAGGTCACTTGCTGTTGGCGCCATTGTATGTGATTTCCAATAACTTTTACAAACTGCTTTGAAAATGTTCAGGTCAATCCAACCGACAGTCAGACAGAGAAAGACATTTTAAGTTGTCACCTGTGACTGCTGAAACTCATGATGGTCACTGCTCATTATTTTACAAAGATTAAACTAACAAAACGTCATACAAAAAAAAAGAAAAAAAAAAGAAATCACTTGTCACATCACATTTTTGTGTTTAAATGACAATCAGACTCCTTTAATGGCATTTAATTTCCTTTCATTAATTGAAATGCTCCTGTTTTGCTATATTGTATGTCATTTCCAGTAAATATGACAATATGAAATGTTTTCTGTTAAAAAAAAAAAAAGTACAAATGTAGGAACATAACTAGTGGGCTACTGACCCATTTTGTAGAAGGTTATGTCTCCAGTCTGATCTCGAGAACACAGCTGATATTAACATGGTTTGTTTACATGACGTAACAGAAGTGCATATTTAACAGGTTTAGTGTGTTATGTTACACAATGCTACGTGATGGTCAGACCCTATTGGAACACAGTGTTATTATATTGTACTCAGGAGCAGCTGCTGAGGCAAGTGGGACATCTGGTAAAACTGGGTATACCAATCTGGTACAATGTTTGACATCGACCCAACCAACTGACAATCGGTCAGATGGAGGAAGACATTGGATGATCACGCCTTTGACTCTGGGTGCTCACGATGCTCACTCTTCACTATTTTACAAAGATTTAACTGACAATAAGTTGATGGGAAAAAAATCCCTACTAAGTTTAGAAAAATAATAATACATTTAAATGACTGAAGGTCATGTAATTACCATTACAATGTTTCCCTTATTACAAATAAGGTGAATGCTGCTGACCTTTGATTTCAAAATGGATGAGCTGAGCTGAGGATGCGAGCTTTGTTGGTGTTTACCTGCTCTGATCATGTGAGTGAGAATTTACCATGTCAATAAAGTGATTTTAAATGAAAGGGAGATAGGCTACAGAGAAAAAAGCAGAGAAAGGGAGAGGACGACAGGAGGATAGAAATATACAACAACAGCAGAGAGAGAGAGAGAGAGAGAGAGAGAGAGAGAGAGAGAGAGAGAGAGATGGGTAGAGGAAGAGAAAGCAGACAAAGAGAGTGAGATGTGAAGAGATAAAGAGATGGAAGGATGCAGATAGAACTGATTGTTCTCCCTGCAGAGCTGCTATCGATTGTTCTTCCTGGCAGAGACGTCCATATTAGCAGAGACAACACTACACAGTGTGACCTATTTACAGCTGCTATAATTATAGATACATACACACAAGATCACACACGATTACACATGCAAACACACAGCAGGAAGCAGACTCACATGCATACAGAAAAGGTGTGTAATCAAACAAACACACACAGAGAAACTACAAACAAACTGCAGTTAACTGCTGATGAGTTCAAATGCCTCTCTCTCTCTCTCTCTCTCTCTCTCTCTCACTCTCACATACACAAACATGCACTGCACCTAATGAAACCGTTCCATATTATAAGTACTATACAGTGCTGTAGTTGCAGAACACTTGATTCTGATTGGCTGTGGCTGTTTTGGGTTGTTACTGAGCAGATGTATGTTTTCAATGTTAAAGTTTTGAGGATTTCATTTATTCCAACATGTTCTGATCCCAAGTCATCACATATCAACGCTTTGTCAGTAGCCTTTTATGTCAACATGATATACATTAAGTATCCTCCTGCATCTGCTGATGACAATCCAGGATGCTGCAACCAATACCAGGGCGTCAACAAAATCATATAGTAACTGAACATCTCCTGAGTGACAGTCCAAGGCTTGTTGAACCCATCCACCACACCTCCCATCCACCTGATCTAGAGTGACTTTCCAGCACCTTATATTACACCTTTACCGGCAGCGTTTCAAACTGACGATGTCCAGTGGCGTATCGTACTGCCACAACAGGTGCAGTCTGGCCAGTATGCTATCTGGCTCTGTCAGTAATTCAGAAACAGAATTTCAAAATATATATTTTAAGTCAGTAAAATCATAACAAAAATAAGACAGTAAACCATAAAATTAACAGATAACAAATACACTAAATATATAGCCTACAGTCTATAAGCAAGACACGTGACAGCGGTGTCAAAAGTCCAATGAAGCCAATCAGAGGCAGAGTAGGGCAGGTCTTGCCAAGAAAAGCCAATAGCGAAGCAGCAGTCAGAATAAACTGAAGGACTAGTACGTGATGTCATACGGAAATGCTTCCCTTGTCTACATGCCTCATTGTGGCGCTGGCATCAGCCACATTACTTACCTCCGTTTTATTATCCTAACTTTTATCTAGACCTCCACTGAAAAAAGTCTGCTGCACTTCAGAGCTTTTCCTGGGAAAAAAGAGCTTGTAGCTTTTGTGGACGCTACTGCACTACTCGGTCAATTCATGAACTTCGCTACTGAAAAGGTATTTGACTCAGAAAGTAGTGACGTTACCACCACACTACTGAGAAAATAGTTAAGTTAGTAACATCGCAACTCATAGTGACGCTACTGCCCAATACTGGACATGACTAGACAATAGCTAATCAATACGCACACGCCACCAACTGGACAGGGGTGTGAATTACTTAAAGTTATGGGATCGCCCTTACTGTTCTAATCAGTTTCCATCCTTCAGGTTTTTCTGTCATTGTCAAAAATATCCAGTCAGTGACAGGATATATTCCGTTAACGCGACCTCTGCTCTGTCCAGCTCTAAACAACAGGAAGTGTTTTTGTAGCCTACATCTAAAAACATACAGCACCCTGGTCTCTGGTGTCTCTGCCCTGCACGTTGTACGCTGTTCACATATGGGTTTTTGATTTTATTGCAGCCTTATCAGGCTGGTTCTGTTTTTAATATAAGAATGATCTAATTTTAAATACAAACAAAAAAGATTTTTCCTTTTGATATTAAGAGAAACTTCTTCTCTCTTACGACCTCCTCTTTACATTTTATAAAGATGCTTTTAAGCACCCGTCTGAGGAAAATAATAACAATTGACTTTTTGGAGTTTGTACTTCCCTGCTAAAGTAAACACAGCCACTTGGAAACAGTGTGTTGGTCAGTGCAGATGTCTTATTGCCTGTCCTGATAAACACTTGAGTTACTGTTACTGCTGAGAACAATAGAGATACGGTGGTGTAGCAGTGAAGTGAAAAACACCTTTATCTGTATTAATCAGGTAAAAGAAGATACTGTTTGCTCTCACAGTAACATGCACACATATGTTAGAGTCACAGGAAGTGCAAAAGCTGCTCGAGGGAGAATCAAACAACTGCATCTAATCAGATTATATCTTGAAATAATAATGTATTACTCCAACATGCACAGCATCTCTCCACTCTCTCCCTCTCTGTATGCATCTCTCCTTCCTCTCTGAACTCCCTGACTGTGTCTCTCTCCACCTCAACCTCTCGCTCAGGATTGAGCAAATCCAGTTATACACACAAGGAGCAAGTAAGTGATCTAAGCAGGAAACTCAATGTGCTTATTTCACAGTGACTCTGTGTGTGTGTGTGTGTGTGTGTGTGTGTGTTCATTTGGGTTAGTATGATGATTTCTGTATAGGACTACTTGCTTCTTTAAGGGGAGAAAAAACAATAAGGGGAAAGGGTTGAGATAAAAGAACAAGAGGGAGAAGACAAAAGAAAGACTTGAAAGATGAAATATAATCAGACGGATCAACTGGAGTCTTTTTTTTTCTTTCATTTTCTGTCCGTCTTCAGGGCAACAATGCTACAAAAGCAACAAAGATTAAATCTGACCTTTACTAGTTTAAATGGTGAGTCATTTGCATGGCAGAGAGGGAAGCATGAATCATGTGCAGGAGCCACGACTCTGACCTCTGACACTTTACACTGTTGACTCAGATACAGTACAGCCAGCTTTTATTAAGAGGAAGGCTAAGAGACAAATACCATCCTGCTCCCTATTCATACAGTTCCATATTTTCACCAGGAAGAGCTGCCAGCATAGTCAAGGCTTCACTGCATCACCTCTGGAGACTCTCAAGGGACCATTACAACATGCAAGAGGAGGGTCATGTGACTGATGGAGGTTGGCAGGCTAGCAGGAGTAGTGTTGTAGCAGCCCCTAACTGATTTGCATATTGAGGTACAGTTTCGGCAAAACCAAACATTTTCATACAAATGAAAATGCTTGAAATCGCACCATATTACAAAATGTCCTGGATCCAAAACTGTAACTTATATACAATCATCAAATTGATAAACTGAGTCTGGTACTCCTATAGGTTACAGTGAGTCAGGTTTGTTTCCTGGCACTGGCTTTACATTGTGATTCATTGTGTGTGAAGCAGAATGAAGAGTTGGAGGCTGTGTGATCACTGATGAGAAAAACATCATGGAAGGACCTGAGAGGATCCTGTGTGTGTTTATTCCTGGTTGATCCTCGAGCGAGGAGAACACACTGACTCATCTGCTGATGACAAGCATGCAGGCGCGCGCACATGTGCACGCACGCACGCACGCACGCACACACACACACACACACACACACACACACAGATGTAACTGAAGATAGAAACATAAAACTGTTGTTCACAGAGACAGTTTGTGTCTGAGTGTGTGTGTGTGTGTGTGTGTGTGTGTGCTTTTTGGTGTTTCTTTAGAGAGGACTGAGATTACGTCAATAGAGATTGAATAAAAAGGCAAAAATACATTTTATGGTTTACACACACACATGCACACACATACACACACACAGACTGCATCCCATGTTTTGTTATCATGTCATGTTATGCTGTTTTGCAGTTTTAACATCTCAACGCCTGCCGCACTGTGCGAGCAGAGGAGAGAGATGTGTTTGTCAGTGCAGACTCACAGAAAGTCAACACGGTTCAGATCATCACATTCAGATGTAAAGAATCAACCCGGTCTCATTCTGTCATCAAATACTGCCACTTGGTCATTGACTTCCATGTTAGACACCAATGAAAAGCAGGCATTCCTCTGTGGTAGCATCAGTTTGAGATGCTACCGTATGAGAACGTAATTTAACAACCTGGAAAGTCTTTCTCGAGGGGGGGGGGGGGGGGACTTCCTGGGCTTCCAACCGAGGAGGCTGGCATTCACTTCCCTTACGAATGTTGGGCTAAATCATGGTGCTTTTATCTAAAGCTAGCCACTTGTTTTTGTTGCACAAAAAAAATAATATTTTACTGACATACCATGGTAAGGTAATTTTGAAAAAAAAACAAAAAACAAAACTGTATACATTTAATGAGCAGAAACTGTACATTTCCTGTGAAAACGGAAGTGTGTTTTGAAATGACACAACGCATGTAACAGGCATAAAGTGACACGGCGTCCCAGAACGTGAACAACAGACGCAACCAGGATACCCAGTGCATCATAAGTAGATGTGAAAGTCCACTGACCAAGTAGCGAATTGTGACGAGATGGGAGGGAGAATGTGTTTAAAGAACCGTCTGTTGTTGACAAAAAAACAAAAAACAACACACAAAACATTCAGCTGAAAAATTATAAATGAATGTTGGTATCTAGGCTTGGGCGAGACGACAAGATTAACGTGCAATACGATATTAGCTGGCCACAATAATAGTCCTCACATGTCAACAATAACTGAAAGATATTATATTTACTATATTTACTATATTTAGTCTCCTTCTCTTTTCCTCTTGCTTTCTTTGTGCTTCACTGCATACCACTGTAGCTCTAACTCCAGCAGGAAAGATGTCCGCCTGGAATGACGGAAACAGAAAAAAAAAAAAAAAAAACCCAAAATACAAACACAAACAATAAGACAACACATTCTCATCCCAAGTCGTCACATCTCACTGCTTTGTCAGTGGACTTTCATGTCTACATATTATGCTCTAGGTATCATTCTGTTTCTGCTGTTGATGTTCCAGAATGCCACGGCCAATGCCGGGATGTCAATAAAAGCACATGGTTAGGTTTAGGCAACAAAAGCATGTGGTGTTGGTTTAGAAAGAAACATCATGATTTGGCACACATGAGATGTGGAGACTGGGTGTCTGGGTGAAAGTCGAGGGTCCAGCCACCTGCCCAGCCCTATGGGGACTTCCCAGCTCCTTATATTATGTTGTTACCTGCAGTGTTTCAAACAGAAGCCATCCAGCAGCATATCACACCGCCGCAACAAAGTGACTTTTGCCGGCGGTGTCTGATGCTGAAATCCCTGACAAAGTGGAAGTACTTGTGACAATAGGAACGGACTGAAACAACACAAATCCCTGCTCCCATCTAACAACTCACCATCCAACAGAGAACGCAACTTTGCCACCAACTCCATCCACAAAGAGCAGCTGGACCAAAACACCCAATATGGTGAGCAATCTACCATCAACCATTAGGGCTTTTGCAAAGACAACAAAACACAAATGTCACATCCAATGGCCAGATGAGGGCTGTAAAAAATGTTATTGAAAAAAGTAAAAATAATGATCATGAGATGATTAATTCGATTTATTGATCTCAGCATGCTTACTGCCTATATTTTGGCCACTTAAGGGTATTGCAACATTTGCTTCTTTTGTCCATAAATATTTATACCTATGTGTGTCTGTCCCTTCAGCTTATTTTGGACAATAATTTCATATATAATGTTTCCTAAAGCAATACAGTCAGTAGGGGAATTTGACCATCGCTCAACCCTATAATGGGGCTGGAATATTGATATTACATTATTATTGTTATATGAGACTAGATATTATCTTAGATTAAGATATGGTTATATTGTATGTATTGTCTTTTCCTGATTTTAAAGGCTTCATTACTATAAAGTGGTGTAATTTTCTGAACTGACCAGTCTGTTCTGGCTGTTCTATTATATGCCGTTACCCATTTTGTCATTATATCCACATTACTGATGATTATTTTTTTCAAAAATCTCATTGTGTGTCCAGACAAAAGGTAGGGATAAGTTGTCAGTCCATAAGAAGCAGGCATCTATGAGACACATCACAAAAAAATGCAAATGTAGCGATTTAAATTGCCGAAGGAGTGAATTACAAGTTGGCTTTTACTTTCACTTTTGTTAACTGCAGGTGTGTTAACAAAAGTATCTAACAATCCTACATAGGACACCTTTATCCCCAAAATATCATCACAATTTCGATGTTGAGGTATTTAGTCAAAAATATTGTGATATCTGATTTTCTCCATATTGCCCAGCCCTACCACATCACTGTCACAGAAATACATATCCAGACACACCCAGTCATTCTGCCTTTAAATGTTCCTAGATGATATGCAGTTTGAGGAATAGTTTCGGATTCATGACTCTGTGTACTTGACTCAAAATTGTCCTGTCTTGACTTGAGACTTGACTCACGGCTTCATATGTGAAACTTCACTGTGACTTACAAAACAAAAATTGTGTCTCACCTCTGCATGATAAAAACATGACAGTATGTTTGAATCCACAGGAAATGGAAAGAGATGAGTGACTGATCTGTAGAGCACACAGAGCACCCTCACATGACCCTTGTCTCCATGTCTGTCTGTGTACATATGACATGTGTGTACTGTATGTGTGTAGATATGTATCACCTCTACCTATTTGTGTCATGTTGTAGCACAAGAGCTAAAATACATCGAAACAACAGTTAAAGGCCCAGAAAGCTGAATGTGTGTGTGTGTGTGTGTGTGTGTGTGTGTGTGTGTGTGTGTGTGTGTGTGTG
>NC_065507.1:37117182-37176990 GCF_006386435.1 Epinephelus moara | reverse complement strand
GTGTGTGTGTGTGTGTGTGTGAGTGTGTGTGTGTGTGTGTGTGTGTGTGTGTGTGTGTGTGTGTGTGTGTGTGTGTGTGTGTGTGTGGTGTACAGCTCTCCTATCTCTCCAAGCAGTAATTGTCTCATAATTATTATTCATCACAGACTCTTTGATCGTGGAACTCTCTACTGATATTAACATTATCAGCTACTGGGGAGAGAGGATGAGATGGGGAATAGACGAAGAAAGAGGGAAGCAATTAAACAATAAGTTGACAGATAGAAGCCCACAGAAAGTTAAAAGTACGAAAGAAAAGCGAGATAAGGTAAAGAAAGTGTGAGAGAAAGTAGGGATGGAGAGGTGGAAAAGAACGATGGGGTGTGTGTGACAATGATTACAGAGAAGACAGAAAGACGCAACACCACCGGGGCTGACAGAGAAGAAGAGATGATGACGAAAAGGAAGGTGACAAAAGATGAGAGACAGAGAGTGAGGTGTGAGAGAAAGATGGTGCAAAGATGAGAGAAAGAAATGAAAAGACTGGGAGGAGGAGAGAAAGAAAATAAAGATCAAGGGAAGTGAAGCAGTGAGAGGATTAGAGAGGATGGATGGTTTTATTTGAACTTTAAAAACCTACAGAGAACCATTCACTAAACCCATCACAATTCACAAAGATCCTCAAAAAACACAAATATATGAAAATGCACATTTAGTCCTGCGTTCAAGGAATTCATCAATAGAACACACACACACACACACACACACACACACACTAAATGGTCACCAAATGTTGTTTCATTTGAGTGATTTCACCCACCTTGAGGAGTTGATATAATCTAGATTTCAAAAGACAGAGGTTGGAATTAGAGGAATACCAAACAAAGTAAAAGAGGAGAAACTGTCCCTCATTCGTCTTGGGATCCATTGGAAGGTCCTGACCCCAACATTGGGAACCACAGGGTTCAGTACATCAGCACTGGTTTTCTATTTTCAAACATTCATTGCATGAAAACAAGAACTTTGAATCTCTGCCAAAACAGATTAGGCCTGACCCGGCCTGCTGGTTTTGGGCTGAACAGGCTGTTATTTTTCAAAATCTCTTCAAAATTTGCCAATTTCTTTCTCTTCTTTCTTTCTATTTCTTTTTTTTTCACGCAGACCTTAAAACCCATGTGATCAACCTGTAATAACTTATGCAAATGTTAAGATTTACAATTAGATTTACAACCATGATTTACAACCATGTCCACGATTCAAATCCTGTTGTATCGGTTGTGTCGGTTGTATTTCCTGGAGCTTGATGATGTTGTGCTGTTGGTTGTAGTATGTGTTTCAGACCATAAGTTGGAGGATGTGCTTTTCAAAGTGGAAAGAGTTTATCACCACTACCTGCAGCAACAGTGTTCTTGTCATCTTTTCTCCCAACAACGCATTACTAGTAACACATCCCTGCCCAACAATGGACAAAACATTAGAATATGGGGGTCAATAAGTCACACACAGTTCACAAACTCCAGTGCAATGCACAGGAGTTGCATGAAACTGGAAGTTTTCATCCATGTATAGCAATAGTTGTATTAGACTGAAGGGGAAATGAGAGAAGAGACACTTGGTTGGCAATGTTTGCCTCTGCTTCCCCAGCAGAGGGAAAGATGCGCATAACTTGCAGCAGAGAGCGGTGATCATCATCTGCCTGCTGCATCGCCATGGATTGCAATGCGCACTCAAAGACAGAGACACACCAGGGGCACAGCCCGCTGTGCCGAAGCTTTTGTGCACGAGACACAGAGCTGAGAACTGTGTTTTGAAATAACAGAAGGAAGAGAAGAGGAGAAGGGCTTCCAGGAAACATGTCAGCCTGTAGCTTGTAAAAAATGTTTCAATATTAAAAAAAATAAATAAAATACAGTGGAAATATGACTGATATTTTGAGCCTGTCTTATGACAACAGAAATAATACACAGGCCAAATGAGTTGTTTGGGTCATCTACACAGCAGTTGCCAAAAATAACTGAAAGATATGATGGCCTTAACAGGAAAAGGTATCAGTAAGCTTTATAGTTGACAGTCATCTGAGTAGTGAGCGCCATGTTTTGTTCGACTGCACTGTAACTATGCAAGTGTAGTGAAAAACTATGTGCCCACAGTTTAAACCAACCTTATACTTTTTAAGACCAAAACAGAAGAGAGAGGTTAGAGTTGTATTCTGCTTTGTGATCACTATGTCATTACCAAAAACTACCATGTTGCTCTGCTTTGCAAAAATCAAATAGGTGTTTATAAATAGGCTTAGTGCCTGTGTGTTTCAACTTACAGTCTTCATCTGGGCCCTGATGAAAAAAGAAGAGAAATGGATATATGAGCAGGTAAATGTGAGCTGTATGTTAAGCTCGGAGCAGACTCAGCAACAGGACTAAATTCAGTTGCATATGGCATTTAAACGTTATCGTTTCACAAAGCCCCCAGCACAAGTGAAAGGTGGCCTTCTATTGATTTTCCCAAAACAGACAAAGTGTACCGACATTTGGCCAGCGTTAATTTTGGACCTTGTGTGCATATGTTCATTCAAGCTGAATAAAATCCCTGGGTGAGGAGGAGAAAGCAGAAGAATTGGATGTGAAGCCTGAGGAGTAAAAGGTCAGACAGAGAGAAATAGACCCAGAGAGTCAAGTATGGGGAGGAAGTCAAAGGTCTCCCATTTCTTGTTCTATAAGAATACGTGGCTACTGCAGACAGAGATTAGATATCCATCGACCACATGATAAATGACTGCGATTGCACGCTGCTGCAGAGATCTGAATCACTGTAAAGAGACAGTTTTAGAGTTTTGTGGACTGTGATTTGCTCCTTGGAGAGTGAGTGAAGCCCGGAGGAATACCACCACGTCTCCTGGTGCAGAAACGATTTATCAGCCGTGTGATCATACTTCCAGCTCTCCATAGGGGCCTTAATGTTAAGAGCTCTCTGTTCGAATTATCAATTTAGATGTTAAATCTGAAAGAGAGGACAGTGTTGGACCTTTTTTTTTTTTTTTACAAATGCGTTCTCCAGAGACAGCGAACAAGAGCCTGCAGAACTACTGTTACTGTTTTGTCATTTATGCCAGGGTATGTAATTTCAGCTCTCACCTTGTTTTGAACTTTTCTCTTTAGACTGTAGCAGGTTCTCCTGGGACAGAGCTGCCTGCACAAATGAAAACTATTTTTGTATGTGTTCCAAAAATTCAAGGTTCAGTCAAGAGATCCTCAGTCATCTACAGGGAACCAGTGAGCAAGTTAAAGTTCCTCACAATGTCAACACAAAACTAAAAGGTTAAGTGACTTTGGGTTTATAGAAACAATGTTGGGTTCCTCAAAGTTATTACATGTCAAGATTTCAGCTCATACCTAAAAGCACTACGTGTAGAATTCAGATGCTAGACTCTGCCTCTAAGTGGTAGTAGTATCAAAACAGACTGCTGAACGTTTCTGCAAACCACAGATGCTTCATATTTGTACCATGTAGCTGATAAGTAGAAACTTTATGTTTCATTGCGTTTCAACAAAGCTATTGTTAACATGTGGTTAAGTTTAGGCACAAAAACAACTTGGTTCTGGTTAGGAAAGGATCATGTTTTTAAAATGCCCAGTTTTGGGGGCACAATTGTAGCTGAAAAATGCAGCGATGTCTCAGTAAAAAGATGACTTCTTTTGGTGTCACTCTCCTGGCAGTACAAGCAGTGATGTCTCAGTAAAAACACAGCCGTTTTTCATGGAGTTACTGTATCACCGTTGGAAAAACAGCGAGGGGGGCGCCAAAAACATACTGACATTAGGTGGCTACAAAGCTGCTGGAAACACAGCAATGACAAGTGACAAGTGAAAACACAAGCGGTTTTGTTGTTTGATAGTCTCAAACAGTGGTCTGCAGCTGGTGTCTCACCTAGGTGTCATGCCATCCACTATCTCCACTTTATCTTGATGAAAAAGTCAGCTCATATACTACGCCACTTTAAAACACTGATATGATACATATAAAATGTGCAAATGCAATGTATCCATGGTTTGCAGAAATGTATAATGCCAACATTTTCAACTGGGCTGTTTTTTCTGCAAACAAAAACATATGCCATCAATGTTTTACTAATAAAAACTAGGTTTAAAAATGACACACACAGTAATGATATATGCAGCTTAGCATAAACAACACAGCAACAACAACAGACAGGAAACAGCTTGAACTCAAGCTTTCCCAATGAGCTTTCTATCATGATAATTGAAATGCTCTAGACACTGTTTGAATATTCCTTGTTTGCTCAAAGACTGAGTAGTTTTCTGCTCCACTGGTATGGGAAGAAAGAGGCGATGAGGACCAAACTATCAGATCTAGAGCCTCAGAGTTAGGAGGAGGAGAAATGAGGACAAAAACCAATACATGTGTCGGTGACAGGAAGAAGTGCTTCCAAGCATTTATCCATTTGAAATATTATTTTAAAATGACATATACTGTATATGAACCTGGAAGAGAAGTGACTTGGAAAGCTCAATGTATGAAAAATATGGTACACCAGCACTGAAATGTAACTAAAAATAATACATGGAAGTATAAAACCAGTGTTTCATATAGAAAGAGACCACAACAGATTTGATTACATCAATACTACCATCTAGATATACACCAATTTAAGTAAAAGTTTTTAAGAATTTAAGAATAAAAGTATTCAAGATATACAATTTACTTGAAGTACCAAACAAACCTATCAAAGCATTTCAATGCAAGGTGCTTTAGCAATGATGTGCGATAATTTCAACTGCTTAATTTGATATGGTAGTTTGATCTATAACAGCACATTGTAAAATGTTGTGAAGTGGAAAGTGCAAGTTCATCTGAATTAGCTTGAAGTAGAAGTATAAAGCAACACACACAAGTAAAGTATAAAAACAGACTGAATTATTTCGTCAGTTATGTTGGGTTGTTGTCCTTGATTTGCTTTTACAGCCGGTTCTCATTCCCAGCTTATCAAATACCGCAGCTTTGTCGGTGATCCCGGGGTAAGATACCAATGCACTGAGGTGCCTTTTGCACCGGTGTGATACTCAGCGGGTGGCGGCACTCAATGACGCCCGAGAGCTGATTTTCATTTCTGGTGTGAAACTAAAAGTCAGTTATGGAGTTATTTTAGACAGAGCAGTGTGCTAGTCTGTGCAGCATGCTATGGTAGTGACATATGTCATGTGACGTTACATGATGTTGGTAACAACCGTACTTATTTTAAGCGAAATCATGACGTTGTTTTTTTTTTGCAATCTAAGGGAGATAAACTAAAAGTATTGTTTTATCAATAGTAAGTTTGCATGTAGAGCAGAAACTGTACATTTCCTGTGAAAACGGAAGTGTAGTTTGAAAAGACACAATGCATGTAACAAGGATAAACTGCCACATCATCCCAGAATGTCTAATAGTAACAGTGAGTTGGCATGAGAACGCGTTGGTTTTTTACGTTTTGGTCCCAGACAGAAGATATTTTTTGTTCATAAATATACTCATTAATGCTCCTCCACCTCTGGTTATATATACATAGTATAAAGTACACAGTATAAAGACTGACAAAGTCTGCATAGGTAGAAGGTGTGAGTGGATAGATGGGTCACAAAAATACAGGACTTTTACCCAGGAGACCACTGTTTGTATCCCGTACAGCCATACTTTTTAGTGGCATCTTGACATGCTGAACTGCCACCTCCATCAGAAACACAGTGACTGAGTTCATGGGGTGATCACAAATCACTTGTGGTTATTGGCTGTGAGCATAACCATTCAAATAGTTTTCTTTCTTTTTTTTCTAGATCTGGGTACAATAAAAGATCAAATGTGGGTAACTATTGTCAAAAGAAGTTTCAATACATAGTTTGGGGTTATTTTGGTCGGTACCAAACAGGTATCGGGTACTGATACCCAGCCGTACATAAGGTCCCTAAGTTACATCACTTATGCAAGTTAACCCCTGCATATCACTTAGAATATGTAACAAACATACTTATTTGAACCTCAGCCATAATCTTTTTTTATAAACCTCATCACATTGTTTTGGTGTGTAACTGTGACTGTTTGTATGCCCACCTGGCACCGGTACTCTCCAATGGTAATACATGTCATTTTAGGAGTCACTGGCACACGGCCCATTCTGTCATTTAGATATGACTATGTGCTCAACCAGCCCTTGAAAAATAAAAGATAAAGAATAAAAAATGGCCATATGAGTTGTCTGTGTTCGCTGAAATGGTGGGTAGATGACTGGGTACATGCCACTGACAATTTGTTTAGATGCAGTATTAATGCCAAGCGGTATTTAGTGTGTAACATCAGCAGAGTTTCACTCGCACTGAAAGTGTATGAACACTGGCTGCTGTGGATAAATGGAGGTAACAAATGATGTAGAAAATTGAAAAGGATCTGAAATATCCAATGACTGATTCTGTGAGAGGACGCTATCGTCTTTCTTCACACACACTCATTCAGTGATTGGCTGAGAGTAGACCCCTTCATCTTCCCTGTTCTGCACTAATCAGATGGAAATACAGAGAGGGAAAACACACACACACACACACACACACACACACACACACACACACAGTTAACTAGCTTCCCACAGGTGCTGCACCTACCTAGGTCTATTCTCAGAGGAAATGGCACACAATTTGATTTGCAGGGATAGTGCGTGAGTGTGTGTGTGTGCATATTTTCATACAGAAGGGCAGTCTGTACGTGCGTTTGCACAAGGTAGAGAGGCTAAACCAGAGAAAGACAGACAGAGGGAGTGTGGTGAGCAGAGGCTCTCCTGTCATCCTGATGTGTAATCATGATCATCAGTCCACACAGACTGAGTGTTCTTCTCTCTGCTACTGCATATTAAATACATTATGAGGCAGGAGGAGCAGTTGCCCTGTGGGATAGACCGGAGACAATGACACTGAGAGGGACACAAGTCAAGAGCATCACTCCCTCTGGGATCAAACTCGCTGAATATGGAGCTAGTCAATGCATTATTAAAAGAGCTCTCCAGCAATGTAGTATCACACTTTCATAAAGCTGGAGGATATGAGAGACAGATTTTTAGACTGTATTTCGGCTCTGAAAAATATAGATCCTAAACTTCCCGTAATGCAAGTGAACAGGCTTTCATTAGATCCTCTCTGTCAGACAAATGCCCCTTTACTGCATTTTTACCAACATACTAAGGTATGTCACATGGTTTTATATAAATATACACACACAACTTATTGTCCCAATATACTAGTCTTTTATTGTTTGACTATATTTATTTTAATTGTGTTTAAAAGTGCTGTACAGTAGCTATTACTTGTTTTAAGCACCAAAAGTAGTTTTTTTGGTATTTTTGTCTCACTGTATTTGCCATTTGTCGGTGCTTTGTCTGCAATTTCTGTAGCTTTCTCCTGGATGTCTGCTGCTCACGTTCTGACACCTGGTCTCTAACTTTTTATAAAGTCCCAAACTCACCTGCACTCTGTGACCACGAACATCCTGAACACAGCAACATAATAAGAAAATAAGAAAATACCAAGCAGCAACTTCTGGAAACTGAAAATGAAGCCAATTCGTAAGTGCCAAAAACTGCAGTTCCTCTAATGGCCACTTGATGCCAGTCAGTCCCCATAGACCCCCATATTAAAATGCCCAACTTTACAGCAGAAATAAACATGTTTACAGCCTGGTACATAAAACAGTTGTTGTCTGTATAGCTAATTTCAACATTTATGGTAAATGTATGAGGGTGGGTTTTCATATGTTGTTAAGGCGTTCAAAACCAAAAGTAACACATCAGATGTGGTATCACGACCCTGGGACCCTGGAGCCCACAGGAATGAGGCTCCACAACTTTTTTTTTTGTTTTGTTTTGTTCTTTCTCCAAGTGACTATTGGGATATATGCAGTTCCCATAATCTGATCAAAATTAATATATATAAATTTAAACGCTTGAAGGTCCACTCATTACTAAAAGTGTTTGTCATCCAAGAGAGACAATAAAACTAATGGAATGGTCAAGTTGTCTTATTAATATTTATGGTGTGCTGATGGATTCTGCCGTCAACTCATGCATTGAGTAACATTACAAGTAAAAGTTCCATCTTAAAAGTTGCCTGCAGTCGGCCCAGTGAATTAAATTATTTTTTCTCAGTCTACAGCTGCTGCTAGAGGCGGAAAAACATCCTTTCATTTTACAGTTATAGCTTAGGAACTGAAGGAACGGTTCCATTGGTACCATCCACAAGTCCCCAAACCGATGGGTGACCTCAAAGTGGCTACTACTTCCATTACTTAATACTCTCTATGGAAAATGCAGGCAGAAGGCAGGATCAATGCATCAATAAATATGGTGCCCCACTGAGGGATGACTTTTGTTAGAAAATCCTGCATGGTATTATTTGAAGTTGTACATTTCAACTACTAATACAAGTTGTAATCATTTATCAGGGTTTTTTTGGGGAGTTTTTCCTTATCCGCTGTGAGGGTCCAAGGACAGAGGGATGTCGTATGCTGTAAAGCCCTGTGAGGCAAATTGTGATTTCTGATATTGGGCTTTATAAATAAAATTGATTGATTGATTGATTGATTGATTGATCAGATCAGTACATTCTAACTGCAAAGGTGTTTTGTAGCTCTCTCTGAATAGATGTTTGGGGTATTTGTGTGGCAGTCATATTTGTTCTTGTCAGCTAGAGCTAAGGAAAAAAAAAGAAATGAATAACTTAAAGTAAAGACCAGTAACCTTAAAACAATAATCTAAAGCAAATGGTGCTTGACAGGATTATATTTCTTGGATAAGAAAAATAATACTATTTAATCATCCCTAAAACAAAATGCAGTCTGTGTTTATGTTCTCTCATGCGTGATTTTACCACCTGAGCTGCTTTAAAAGCCAAACAGGAGGGAAACATCTTAGTCTTCTGCCCTGAATCTCCTCTTTCAGCTCTTATTTCATGCCCCAGCACGCTGCTGTAATACAGTACAAGATCCCTTTTTTTATGGACACAGGAATATTTATTCCATCTTTTGTCCGTGCACTGCAGCTCTGACCCTTGCAATCCTCTTACAGTTCTTCCTCTTGGACAGTAGTACTGTGGATGATGCAGGAATTGCGGCTTATTGCAGCTTATACTTTTGTGAGTCACTCTGGATAAGTTAACTAAACGACTCAGCTGTTAAGCTTTACCGGAACATTTTATTTTGTATAATGGCTGCATAGAGTTTTGGAATAAAGTCCTGCAGTGACGAAAGACAAATAGAGAGCAGAATTGTTAATCGAAGGACCAGAACTTAAGATGCCAGGATGAAACAGGTGAATTTATCATATAACTAGTTATAATTGTAGGAAACCACAAAAACAAAACAAAAACCACATGACAAACAAACAAACTAGATTTACCGCCTTTCGGTTGTATGCCTTGCGCAGCAGTCAAGTTGCACTTATACTTAACATCTATGTCTGTGAAAACATGGATGCTTCACACATCGTCCCCATTGCAGCACAGACGATCTATAAATCAATACAGTTTCAAGGTGGACACCCAAGATTAGTGTCACTAATTTAGTGTCTGACCAGTATCTTCCTGAGTTATGATATTGAGTAACGGCCAGAAAAGTATCTTCCTGAGTTATGATATTGAGTAACGGCCAGAAAAGTGTTTTAAAAGAGCATTAGAATGTCACAGTAAGGTTGACCTTTGACCTTTAGATATATAAGATAATCGCTTCAAAATTTTATCCTACTGGACATTTCTGTGAAATTTTGTGATAATTAGTGCATGAATTCTTGACTTTTGTCCAAAAACATGTTTTCTGAGGTCATAGTGACCTTGACCTTTGACCTTAAACTACCAAATTCTGATAAGTTAATCTGTGAGTTCAAGTGGACATTAGAATTGGAGGAAATTTCCCTTAGGCATTCTTGAGATACCGTGTTCATAAGAATGAGAAGGAAAAGATCACAGTGACCTTGACATTCAAATTTAATTCAAATCAATTAATTGCTGACTCCAAGTGGACGTTTGTGCCAAATTTTACAAAATTCCCTCACAATGTTCTCTGAGTTACTGCATTCAGGAGAATGGGACATATGTACACATGTACAGATAGACAGACAGGCAACACAAAAACATAATGCCTCCGGCCACGGATATCGCCAGCATGGACTGAACTGCACAAATCTGTCTATCAGTGTGTATGGACGTCCACCATCTGTGATGTCACATAACATGCTTTAGGACACGTGACCTGATACGCTGCAAGAGCAGCACTATTATGCACAGTTTGTGTAATATAACCTTTGTCTACTATTGCGACTATGTTGAGTTTAGTCGATTCAATTCTGTTACAACACACACACACACACACACACACACAGCAAGAGTAAAGCACAGTGCCATCAGCTGTACATGAGTCAGCAGAGGGTCTGTCCCGCCCTTTACATCTATTCAGGCAAAACACACTCACATTCGCACTATTACTGTCTTTGTGTCTCTCTATGTGCAAACACAGCCCAGTGTGCAGATTCACGCTGACACACACCACAAACATGTTCATGAAGGAAAAAGCCCACAGAGAAACATGCATGTGCATACACAGGAGCAGACACATGGACGGGGGCTCGCAGGGCTGAACCAGACAGCACACACAGTGTGTTAAAGGTCAGGATGTTGTGTTTCTGTTAACCCCAGTTAATTTCAAGGCATGATATCTGCTACACAGCAGACAACAACATGTCCTCTTAAAACTACACACTCCTATAAGGTTGTTTTCTGTGGTTAATGTCTCACAGGCCCTGCACACTCTGACAGGTGTTTGTAGCTCAGGCTGAAGTCTGGCAGAAGCCTGGAAACCTCACGAATCTGTGAGCTCATGTTTTATTTGCTTTGGCAGACACGTGTGATCCCCCTGCAGTTCAGACAGAATTCTAGCCAGGCTCGGCCCAGATCAGGCCAATCACAACAAATATGGTGCAGGTTTCAGATGAAAACTAACAACTTGCAAAACCTTTGTGCTTTACACAAAATGCGTGGTGATGTCATTTCAGGTTTTGCACCCCCTTGCACTGGAGACACTATGGCGAGCATAAACCTAGCTCTGTAAAGAGAAGCGATTTTGAGGCATTTTAGAAAGCAACCAAACTGGTATAAATTGGTGACAACAGTTGTAAATTGTCAGCCCTACCAGGTGCAATAAAGCTTACAGAGGAGAGGCTATAAACTGTAGGGTAAATGTTGATCAAGGACAGTCTGCACATGCCCCTTGCCATTAGTAGAGATCTAATCAGGCAGAAGAACACCAGTGTGGGTGAATGATAAGTGTGTGAAGCCAGTGTCAGGATACCTTCTTTTTGAACTTCACAACCTAACAGTTCATTTATAAAACACTCCAAACTGTGAGGTGTGAACATTGTGTCAACGCCAATAAGACTATAGATTGATGTTGAATGCTGACTCTGTGGTTTATCCAACAATGCAACTTGCTCAGATCATACCAAACAGACAACAAGAATCTACAAAGCTGAATAACATCCACTGCACTTTTTCCAATGCTTTATAAAAACCACCAAAACCGTCACCAAAAATTTTTGGAGAGAAAATCCAGATGACTTTTCCTAGACTTTGACAAACCATTTCTCTTTTTAACAAGAAATGAAACCCCTAACCCACATTTCACCACCTTCATACATGGTCATATTACATTTGTAAGGTTGTTTCATGCTCTCTTTGTCACCATTTGTAATTATTTCACACACATAATCAAATCCCATCCAGAATTAGTGCATTAAATATCCCATTACAAACGGCCTACCTGAGTTTCTTGGGGAAGCAGGAAGTCCTCAGGTAGAGTCGGTCCTTTTATGGTGAATTCACATTCCAGTCACATCACTGGCCTCAGGGTTACAACGGGATGACAAGCTAACAAGGGCACCCTCCTACCTGCAGGAAAAAAGGAGGAGAGGGAGGGAGGAAGGTGAAACAAGGAAAGAGTGCAAGGATGGAAAGGAGAACGAAAGAAATGTCAACATGTTGCATCATTTATTCATTAGTATTCCTAAAGCTTCTCTTCTTCTGTCTTATGTCCCTCCTATCAACCCCCCACCCTCACCCACCATTTCTCTCCATTCGTTTCTTCTCCCCCCCAACCTCGCTTTTCTTGCCCTCCCTTGGGGCTACTCTGCCTCTCTTCAAACTTCCTCAGCAGGACACACAGAGAGTGTGAAGGGAAAAATCAGTGGTGGTCTTAGCAGTTTTACGGAGATGCAAATTTTGGCAATAAGAATAAAATATACTGACTACTTTAACATGCACACATGGTTGTTGCCCTGAATCCAAAAAAAAAAGACAATATTCCTACTAAGCAGTTTACATTGTTAATGAATATGAATATTCCACTAATATTCCCGTTAATATGCAGCTGTGCATACTCTGATTAATGTGTCTGTGTTAATTTCTTCGACCACACAAATACAGCCTCCCTCTTTCATTCCTGCAACCACCTTCTTGAAAAGGTCAGTGTGTGACATTTGCACAAATCCAAAAACCTGTTGATATCCAAGTCCTTCAAAATGTTTAAAAGTAGGTGTGTTTCTCCTTCCAACTAGACATGTGAGCTTTTCTTTTGGGTATGCATCTTTACACCTGCCTTGCAAACTGCTGGCGAGTTTGTTTGTGTACAACCTATCCATGACGACGTGCAGAGTTGGCCGTGAACAGGCAGAAGGTTGTGTGTTGCAAACTGTAGGAAAAACCCCAATTAAGACGCACATTCCAATGGGCTGTAGAAATGTCCAAAGATTGCTCCAAAAAACATGAATAATGTTGGAATATATCACATGTCTTCATCTGGAAATGCTACATTCGGAAAAAAAGCCTAATTCCAAATATCCAAAAGGAATATGCTGTTTACAAGACCCGTATCAAATTAGGAACATTATCAGATTTACTGTGCATGTAAATGTAGTGACTAAGTACATTTACATGCACAGTTAAGTTGAACAATGGTTATAGTTCAATTAAGCCATTTAACTTGACAACTGTCCTTGTCCCAGTATACAAGCCCGGGAGGAGAATCAATCAATTCAAGTATCTCTGACTCTGCTACAATAGAATTAGAATTAGAATTGGTCCTTTTTCAGGTTGACCTATTACATCACAGACCAAACAATCAACAAACAAGTTCGCTAGCGGCAAACTGATACTACGGTGGACAACTTTACAGCTCTGTGCATTCCATAGGTGTTGTATGCTTTACTTTTTCATCTCTTATTCAATGCTATTCAACTTCAGGGTCAAAGCCCGGGGCGGAAACTGCGGAGCATGCACAGAGCGCCTCAGCCAGTTTGGGTCTGATTGACTGTATACATGCAGGAGTAATTTGACTCCTAACGGCATTATCTCGGTGTGTTAGTCTGACTTTGTGAAATTTGATAAAGTACGATTTCAGTCAGACTATCATGTTTATATGTATTTTAAAAGTCCAGTTTTAGTGGGACTCACACAATAAATTGATTTTATCTGATGCCATGTAAATATACAGACTGATGAATCAATTGTTTTAGGTTACAGACAACTGAAAATGTATCCTTTTCAGTCAATTGTAATTTTGCTTTTCCATGCCAAATGCAGTGAAATGACAGTTAGAGAACCTGGTCTTCTAAATTGAGTTGAACAAGGTATGGCGGATTATATGTTAAGGATAGATTTGATCAAACTGTTTGATTTGATTTGAACACTTGAAAGTGGACATGGCTAAATTATTATTTTTAAAAAAATTTTAGATGGAAGGGGTTAGCTTGTTACCCAAATTCCGATTTAAGTGGATAAATGAACATATACACACTGGCTAAAGGATTACTTTCTGATTATTGAGACATTTTATCGAGAATGAGAGAAATCTTGATATATCACATTTAAAAAATGCTTTTTTTGACACTTTCGCCAACATTCTGGCATCAGTCCTTCAGTGAGTGAAAGTTTTGTCTAGAGCTGCTGACATTTATGCCAACATTCCACAATCATACCAACTCCTTCTCCATCAGAGAAGAACAACAGATGCAGTATTCTGCAGCCTCAAAGATGTGTTTTGAATAAGTGGCACGACTTCTCAGCTAGGAAAACTCCTCTCGTTCCTCATCACTCCGTACACCCACACACTGTAACCTGCAGCTGGTTGTTCATGTTTGCTCTCTTGGGTTTCTCCTAAGGCATTCTGGGAAAAGCAAGAAACCACTGACATGACATGGAAGGCTGGTAACCCCCCCCCCCCCCCCCCAAAAAAAATAAATAAATAAAAAATAAAAAAAGAATTACAACATTTCTTTTTTTTTCCATGGAAGAGCTACCGGAACACAGTGAACATCACAGACTGATGATATATAACACTGTGCCAACAAAGTGCCTGAAGGTGGGATTTTGAGTTTGATGTCAGAGTGGTGTGGGTGTAGCGTAGGTGACTGTCTACTGGCGGAATACTTAGATCACATCCTATACATTGGAAAATATATGTATGTCTTTTTCTCAGATACATTTTTTTACTTGAAGAAATCCCATTTTCTAAATTCATTAACTTGAATCGGCTGCAGACCTGCAGGGAAGTACTTCTGTTTACTTTAGCTAATTTAGTTTGCACGGCCATAAAAGATACAAGTAAGGTAATTAAACAAGGTGATAAAATGCAGCCGCGACAGAAGAACACAGCAGAAACACAATTTGTGCAGCAGAGATAAATGACAGAAAAAGGCGAGCAGTAATAACTTTGGCTTCAAAACAAAAAGAAAAATACAAGAAAGTCCAGATGATATGGTGCAACTGAATTAGATAACAAAACCTTAATGGAAAAAAAAAAACATCAGTGTCCATGAAAAATAAGCAGAAAACAACATGAATTGGAGTGATGAAGAAAACGTATCCCAAGGGAAAGAGTTAGTGTAAGTGAGTGGGAGGAGAAATGAGTAAGAGACTGTGTGTTGGATCACTGGGGGAAACTTCGAAGTGTTTTGTTCAGAAACTAGAGAGCAATGACAGGAAGCTGTCTCGTCAGAAAATCAAATAAACAGGAGATAACTGTTGAAAACAAAAGATCATCGAACTTCTGGCAGAGCTAATTCAGAGACGTGTCTCTACAAAAACAGAGCTGCAGTGACCGGTTGCTAATTTCATAGTGTACAACCAAAGAAGAGAAGGGCATCAAACATGTGTAACCTGTCACATTTTCACTGCATTTAAGTTATGTTTTTGTAACAAACATATTTCTTATTGTCACCAAATTGATCCAACTAACAAGTATTGTGTGTGTGTATCAAAGCCTGATATATGTTCTGTGCCATAGTGCTCCATTGTTGTCCAAAAGCTATTAAAACACATCAGTGAGCCACACTGTTGCATTGGGTGACATGTTCCTTTATTATCATCAACACACACACTGTAGCTTATTTGGACCCCATCCCACATACACCATCCTGCTGCCACAAATACTCACTAGAGCACCAAATGTGGATTAATCCACTGCTGAAAATAGTCCCCAACAAAGTCATCATTTCCTCCTGTTATAGGGAATCACCAATCCATCCCGAGGAAATAGGGTGGCATTATAGCTGCTAACCATGGATTTATTACATTTGCATGTTATTATGTAGTGGATATGTTGAAACTTTACGTTTCAGCAACACTGTGTTAACATGTGGTTTGGTTTAGGCACAAGAAAACAAAAGCCATGTTTTGACTTTAAATAGCTGGTTTTGGGAGCACAATCCCCACTGGAAAAGCAGCATTGTCTCTGTAAAAGAACAACCCTTTTTTTTAATCCCACATTCTCCACTGGAAAAACAGCAACTGATCATTATTAACAACCACATCTGGGGGCTGAAAAGCTGCAGTAGACACAGCAACAGGCCTCTAAAAACATCCATGTTTGAGGGTTAACAAGGTGCTGAAAACACAGCATTGACTCGCTGAAAGACAAGTGGTTTTGATGTTTCTTGGTCTCGAATAGTGGTCTGCAGCTTGGCAGATGTCTTGCCTAGGTGACACATTATCCATCCCCCCCTCTACCTCCCGATGACAAAGTCAGCTCATATACTGCGTCACTTTAGAAACATTGTTATGATACCGTTGCATGCTGAACACTCACTGTAGTTTATATTAATGCAATCTCACATACACCGTCCTGCTGCCTCAAATACTCACAAGAGGATAAATCCACCACTCAAAATAGTCCCCAGTAAATGCACTATTTCCTCCTGTTCTGGGGAATTACTGAGCCATTATTGAAAATGAAACTATACAATGTATTTGTGAGCCATTTTCAAAGATTTACATCCTCAGTATGAGCCAATGGGTTCAGAGATGAGAGCCGATGACAGGATAGAGAAGTCACAAAGACAAAATATTAAGAAATGGACTAACACAGTTTGGTTTGAATTGTTATACAATGGATTAAAAAAATAAAAAATAAAGCAAAAATAGAAGGATCATTTAAGCTTCACGCTTTAAGTGCAAGTGAAATGAATTTGTGTAGCAAGTGACAAAAACACCCCTCTTAATACAATTTATGTGAGTCAAGAATTAAGGTAGCTGAAAAGGCTGGGTTTATGTGAGGTGAGACATCCACCTTTATTTGCAAGATTCCTGGGAAAGAGGGGAGGATTAGGAAAGAGATTAGCTGGAATGTAGTCAGATAGAAAGAGAGAAATTGAAGTGGGAGAAACAGAGGGGCGAAGTGTGAAAAAGAAGGCAGAGATGACAGATGTAAAAGAAAAAGGGTGGGGGGGGGGGCTTTGATCGGAAATGTCAAAAATAGTGTGATACAGGAGATACAGAAGGTAAGTCAAACTCAAAGTAGGTGATAAGAGTGAAGGAGGAAAGGGCAGACAGGTGTCTCACAGCGACTCGCCTCCCTGCCGGTCAGCACTTCTCTGACTGACAGCTGGATTAGCATTAGCACGGCTACGCGACAGCGGATTAGCGCTAGTACGGCCTGGCGCTACACAAAAAGGGATTAGCCTTAGCACGGGCTAATGCTGCAGGCTAAGAGATTAGCACTAGCTATAGCATGGCTCTGAGCAACATGAGAAAAGATTAGCTATAGTCTGACTCCATAGTGAACAGCAAATGATCAGGAGTCTATAGAACCAAACAGCAGGGGGTGATGGGAAAGATTATCATGGCTACAGCCTACAAGCATTTAATCAATTAAATAACACCAGCATTGTTTGAGTGATAAATAGAGGAACTCTAATTATGATAATTAGACATGCCTGTCTGGTGAGAGAAATTATATTTAAATAAGCATTTGAAGCATATACTCTATAAACCTTTATTCATTTTTAATGGTTTTATGCCTTTTCCGATTATATTTGCATCTTAAATTATTTAAAATTTCCTTTTTGTTTCTTGAATATATTAGACTTTATTTGTAGTTTCCCTGTGGCCTTAAATAGGCTCTATAAATAAATTGATGTCACTACATGGAGATAACTGACTAGTGGTTTGACTCTAACAACTGAAACTGTTCTTAACATTTACATTGCATATTTCTGCAAACCACACATACATGACCTTTGTACATTTCATACACATCATATCAACATTTCTAAAGTAACGTAGTATATAAGTTGAATTTGTCATTCAAAGGTGGAGGGGATGATGGATAGGGTGTCATCTTGGCGAGATGCCTGCCAAGCTACAGACTACTGTTTGAAACCAACAAACAACAAAACCAGCTGTGGGTTAGCGAGCAGTTGTCATGTTTCCAGCGGCTTTTTAGGCACTAAACGCTGGTGTTTTGTAGCAAACCACTGCTGTTTTAACACTGGCCATCGCACCATAGTGTTTTCTGCTGGGATTGTGGCACAAAAACTGGGTAATATAAGCCAAAACACGATCTTTTCCTAACCATAACCAAGTGATTTTTGTGCCTAAACTTAACCATATGTTAATTACAGTGGTGTTGAAACATAAAGTTTCATGTGTATCCTCTACACAATATCCTCAGGATGTTACGTGTCTGTGGCTTGCATAAAAAACAATGCCAACATTTATTCTGGTGATTGGGCTGCTTTATCAACAGGAAGAAGCACTGATGCTAAAACTGTAATGAGCTGGATCAATATTGGCATTAGACAGGTGTCACTGTCACATGATTGTCATTTTATTATTGATTGGCAGCTAAACATCAAAAAGGTGGGTCTTGTTTGTCACAAGCCTGTCAAAGGCCAAAGGCCAATTTCTTCACATTATTCAACCATCAGGATGGCACTTTGGATTTCAGTGTGTGCGGTTATCGTGATATATTGGATCTCTACAGGGAAACATGTTAAAACTTTGACAGAAAATTTCAAAACAAATGGGTTATAGCTGCCAACATAAGTGTCAGGGCTGTTCCTCTGTTCAGAAAAAAAATACCATTTCAATCTCAGGAGTGAGTTCAGCAGAATCTTTTCTGACTATGATACACAAGCAGCTGTCAAGTGTCACTTGTAATTACAGAGGAGCTGCCACTCCTGCAATAAACATGGTTTGAGTAGTTACAGTATGTCGTGCTGTGGTGCTGCCAACATGGAGGGCAGAGAACAAAGGAAATCAAACTAGTGCTGCTGGGTTTGGTCTGCACAGCAGGGATAGAGGGGGGAAATCCTAATCATGGTGTTTCTGTCTTTCTGTGTCTGCTCAGTTATCATTAATGTTGAACCTAATAATGCTAATAGACAAAAGAAACACAATAAGGGACTCAAACATATTCCCTTAGAGAATCTTTCCACTCTCTTTCTCCTATTTGCATTCTGTCTCAACAGCCTCTCTTCACTACACTTGGTGCTTTGCTGTGGCCGTAGAAATGAAAAATGTAGGTCACTTAGTCACATTTTCTCATATACATACACTTTAATACATTTACTAACTAGCCTTTAATAAACTGCTGATTATCCAAAATGCAGAGGCATGCGAGAGCACGTATTCAACCTGTTTAAGTCTCTTTATGATCAACAGCATGATCATTAAAATGTTTATTAGGGGAAGTCACTAAATGCTTACGAGACCTATGAGGTTTTTTAGTGTCTTGAGATGTTAAACAATCAAGAACATTTAATTAGGATCATGAAGTTGTTGGACAGTCATAAAAAGGGCAGGTAAATCATCGAGACGTTTACATGCAAGAAACACAAATGTGCACCGAGGATGTTGATCTTTTGTTTTGCTTGTCAGAGATATGTATGGCTTTATATGTATGGCTTTGTTTCACTGCAGCCCCAACACCTCAGGGTAAACTCTCCCTTTAATATCTTGGATATATGCTGTTATTGCAGACAATGTTGCAAACATTTCCTCTATAGCAATGTTGGACTTTATGATTTTTAATATTAACTTGGTGAAGTACCAAGTATTGATTTCACTGAATAAGCAACAGGTTAGACACTCATCTGCTTATTTATCGCAACTGTATACATGGTTTCTCAATGTCATTTGGCCTCATGTAGAAAGCAATTTACAAATCAATTTTCACTTTTTGTTTGTTTGCAACCATTAGTTGTTATTTTGTTAGTACCCCTTGGCTTATTTAAATCACCAGTGTTTTCTTAATTTTGTTATTTTGCTTGACCAGATAATTTTTTTTACAAGTGGTCAAGAGCACACTTACCAAGATAAGAGTGAAAACACCTTGCCTTCATAGGAAACATGAAGTTTCTGTTTGTGGAACAGAAGTTTTTACATAATTTGAGGTAGTTTTACTTGACGTGAGTATTTAGTCCCTTAAACCCTTTACGCCAGACCTCCTGCAGGTTTTCATTATCCTGTTTAGAAATCGATGTAACAGCTAGAACATTCATTCTTTTACAACCAAAGCTAAGACTTTCTGTCTTTTGCGGTATCACGTTGTCCATATATGATGAAGACATTACGTTATGCTACAAAAGATGGTAAAAAACATGATGATTGTTTACATTATCCTGTTAAAAGTCCATCTAAAAATAAAACATCTAAAATAGCTAGAGTGTTCTTTTTGCAGCAGCAGCAGCAGCAGCAGACAGTTTAGATATTTTTGCACCATTATGCTGTGTGCTTGGGATGACGTCATAACATTATGCTACAAGTGGTCCAAAAGACAGTGAAAATGTTTGGTGGCACCAGAGCAGCAGAAGGGTAGGTTGAGAGGAATGTCTGTTGTATTTTTTTTTATTTCATATTTTTCTTTTTTCTTTTCAATACTTTAATCAATTGTTGTGGTTTATGGCATTTAGCTTTTAGCCTGTACAGACTGTGGCTTGGCACTCTGCTCAAAAAAAATAAAATAAGTGCATGATTCAAGAAACATTTTAATCATGTTTCATATACAAATCTTTTGGACCAATTCTTTTTTTCAAATTTATTTAAAAAACATGGCTGATAACATACCTAACATACATTCATACAACCATTTAGCTTGGGTTGTACAGATTTTGAGGATATGAAGCACTTGAAAATACAAATGACATCACGTAAGAAAAAATATAAAAAACATGCAAGTGCAGCTGAAAGGACTGACAGAAATATTTTGATAATCCTGTTAGTCTTCCTTTGACATTCAAAAAACATTTCAAGGTTCCAGCTTCTCAAATATAATGAGTTGTTGTTTTGCTAGAGTTTCCCATACATTAGTTAATTTGTGGTGGCTCACAAATGTGTCTGGCAACATATATTCATTTTCTATTTTTTCAGAGCTGGACCGTTCATTTGGTGCACTGTTGGAATATACCGACCTGTTATTCATTGCACTGCAATCTCAGAGCGCAAAGTGTACTCTGGGCATAGACAGAGGAGCAGAATAACATGTGCAGTGAAAGTAAAGCTTTCACTTGCCTCTGCAGCAGCTGCTCCTCTTATCCATCGATCTGATCAGCTCTGATCGGATCCCCTCATCAATTATCAATCCTGCGACTCAAACTCAACAAAGTGCTACTGAAGAAAAATAAACTCATTAAGAGTTCTGCCTGCGCTGCTTTCATGGACCCCTAAAAACCTCAGAATTTAAAGGGATGACAGAATAGTTCAAAGGGACACACACAAAAAACAAGACGTTTGCATATGGTGTTGACTTTCTAATTTTTTTTTCTCTTAACACAAAATTGAAATAAGATATGCAAGTAGTTTAGGAGAATGTTACTGCATAAGGCCCATTATGCGTCAGTACTAATGTATAGAATTACATGTATCATGATGGAAGAAGGAATAGTTTCCTACTTTAGGAAATACCTTAACTTGCCTACTTGCCAAGAGTTAAATGAGAAGCTAGATACCACTCTCATGTCAGTACAGTAAATAAGGAGCTTATCTAGCGAGCAGCTAGCTAAACAAACTGATGTCACCTGTGTAACTCATACAGAAAATGACACCATTTCACCAGCAGTTATGGAGCATACTAATTCTTGGCTAGGCTTTGTTACTTCCTGGAGACTCTGCTGGTCGCTGAGCAACCTCAGAATGACCATAAGACTCCAGCTTCATATTTACCGTACAGACATGAGTAATATCAATCTTCTCCTTTTCACTCTCAACATGATAGCAAATGAGCTTGGTTCAGTAGCGCCCACTCCTGTATCACACTGTTCTCAACTGAAGCAGACCTGTTGTTTCTCTCAGAGACGTCTGAGCTCTTCCATCTTCTCTGCCGTGCTTCTTGACTTCCTCTCCATCACTCTCACAAACTATCTACAGTTTGAACATGTCTGCATTCAAGTGACTAACACACAAGATACACACACACACACACACACACACACACACACACAAGGCGCCCACATACACAGTGACTGACAGAGGCTCACGCTATCAGACACACTGCAGTGACGCTGAGTTATCTGAATTCATGTTACAGAGGGATTATTGAAATGAGCTGTGCATTCATTCACATTGTATACAGTGGTTTTAGTAGAGATTTTACGCGTGGGAGGAACAAATCTCCTACCATGTATGCACCGATGTGTGTGTCTGTGTTATCCGAGTCGTTTTAATTCTGTTTTCGCATGGGACTGTTGGTTTATTGGTGTTTGCAGTCTTGTGTCTGAGAACCCTATTTGTGTTTTGCTTTGCATCCACCAAACAAGTCTAATATACCAGTGACACATGTATGTGGTTACAGTATGTTTGTTGTTTATATTTGCTGTTAATTAAAATGAATCCATGGTGGGAAAATTCATATTGTAAATCCCTGATCTGCAGTATATGCTATCTAATGCTTGTAGAGTATGGGTGAGGAGAGGAGGCATGGCAGAGTTAGTCTCTCAAGAAAATTAAAACTGCACCAATACGACAACATTTTGGATTTGAAGTTGATGAAAAAGCTGTTCTAACTGACTGCAAGAGCCAGTTTGAGCTGGACATTTGTCAGACGCTGTGTTTCTGTTTCTTCCTGGCTCTCACTTTGAAAGCACCGCAATACGTGAAGAACAGCTAATTCATGAAGTTGAAAAGAGGAATTACGATATGATACTTTATTATTTCACTACAAAAACTAAAATAAGATGGTAGCTTGTTAAAGGGGGATTGCTGGAGTGCTGCCAGTTCTGCTAATGGCCATTGCTAATAACAAGCTAGGCAACTTGCTGTTGGCTATATCGTAGGTAATTTCCAGTAAATATTACAATATAAAACATGAGTATTTTTTGTTTAAAAAAAAGTAACATTACAAACGTATGAAGATAGCAAGTCAGCTACTCACCCATGTTTTAAGCGGTCATGTATCTCTGTCTGATCTCGAGCATACAGCTGATAAGTATGTGGTTTGTTTCAACACATTCTCACTCTGATCTTGTCACGCATCGACGATTGGTTGTGGATTTTCCACAAGGTACCCTGGGTGCGTTGGCTGTTGATGTTCTGGGACATTGTTTCAACTGTCTGTTACGTGCACTGTCTATTTTCAAAATACACTTCCGTTTTCACAGGAAATGTACAGTTTGCATACAGTCTCTTTCAAAATAAACACATTACGTGGGTACACCACCTCAAATTGACTTTTTTTTCCATCAACAACAAATGCACATGGTTATGTTTAGCCAACACAGGCACATGGTTGGGTTTTGGAAAAAACAACAGGTTTTGGCTTTACGATCTCACAGGCGGTGAACAACGGCCTCCTGGATGAAAGTTGATGGTTGCTGGACTAACCCACCACCCCACCTGTCCAACTTACGTGGACTTCCGCCCCCTTAACTTGCCTTGTTGTCTGGCTAATCTGGTTTGAAAATTTTCACACCAACCCAACCCTAAATATTAGTGTCTCTCTATTCAATTAGAAAAGCCTCTTATCAGATCCTGTCTTGCATTTATGTTTCATGATTAGCATTTTTGAGCTCTAATGTGAATAAACATGTTACGTATGATTGCAAACTCGTGATGAAGAGCTGACTAGAGAGTGCACTGATCTCATGCTTAAAGAAACTTAAACCTACCAGTGACCTGAACATACTTAGTGGGGAATTCAGAGGATTACTGAAACAACCACAACTGTAGTCAAAAACAAATGAAATGATCTCATTCTAGTGATGATACAGGTGTGAATATGCATTTAACAAGCAGATAACACTTATTTATTTGATGCAACAATAATAACAATGTTTTAATAAGAAAAGCTTAAGTTGTAAGAGGTGCTTGATATAACTCACAGGAACCAAAATGTCTACAGCGTTTACAGAACCATGAATATACAAGAACTGTCTAAACAACAAGGTAACATTTCAGCTGCCTTCAACACACCACTCCTTTGACTGCTTAAAATATATGTTTTTCAGTCTATGCTTTATACAGGTGACTCGTCTCGAATAAAGTGACATCTCTCTCTAACAGTAAAGGCCTGTCAGCCAGCAGACATAATACTCAGTCTGCACTAATGTGTAAGTTTGAATTCTCTTGCAAGAAAAAAACAACAACTATAAAACCATCTTGTTCAACAACTCAGAAGTGCTGGATCTGCTCAGTTACACATTGACCTTAGATCCATGACATTGGAGGACTCAAGAGTGAGCATTTTTAATGAAAAGCGACCACCAAAGAGGTCGAGACATCTGAAGGGGCTCAAAAGCCTTTAAACCCACAGCAGGCTCCTTCCTGATCAGATCAGATTTCCAGGAAGCTCTATTGACTCGATGTAAATAAGCATATTTTTATAGTCAGCAGCTTTAATTAACAGAGCATGCTGGGAAACATGATCTGTTCATAAATGCCTGATTTATACACACTGAAGTACATGCAGCAGGACCATATGAACACATGTGCACATACAAGAGCCCTGGAGAGAACATATAGACATAAACAAAGCACTTTCACTAAAGGAATCGGTGAATCTATGCATTAAAGGGGCTCATAAACAAACATTCAGTGATACTCACCAAAACATATAGTGTATCCTAGGGATCTATCAAACATGCCAAGTGTATTTACTTCCTCATAAAATATTTTTTTGGTATGTCAAATCCTGCATTGTTTATATCTATGTTTATTACCTCACTCTTACCTACAGTCTTCCTCTTTCCATAAACACCTTTTACTTTAAAAGACACTGAGTAGCAGATAGCTTCTTCTGTTCATTTAAAATGAAGAGAGGCTTACACAGATCGATCATAGATGTGACAAGCCTGTTTTAATCTGTCGACTGATCATGCATCCATAAAATGTGACGAATAATAACCTAAGGGAGTGGATTTAGGTAGAATAATTAAGATTCCCTTGAAAAGATGCACATTAATTACAAATAAATACACATAAATAAAAAAACATATATACAGTAATATATCAAATGCAATTCCATTACTAAGAGGCAACGAGTTTACGAAGGATAAAACATTGGTAATATGATCTTATAAGCCTTAATTCTAATCAGCTGCATCTGATTGTCTCAACAGAGTTTCTGAACCCACTGAATTCAATGCAACTATATTTGTCTATGACAGTACAGTGTCTCTGTACTGTAGGATTCAGAACATTCTCAATATTTGAATACTGTAATGGCAGTCTGCACAAACAGTCACAGTCACAGACAAAACAAGACCTTCCATGGAGGTAAAGGGATCACAAACTCTCCTTTTCTGTTTGGGCTTTAAATGTGAAACATCTGCAAGAAGTGCTGAGTTTTATTAACAGCAGCTTACAGTCACACGAACAAAGAACTGGAAACTGTTTATGGAACTCAAACAACAGAGTCGTGACAAATGCTAATAAAGTGCAAAGGAGGTGAGTTTGAAAAAAACAAAAACACATGGTTTTGGGGGCAGAATCCCCGCTGAACAAAACAGTGCCGGTCGCTACAAAACAGCCACGTTTTGTGCCTGAAAAGTCACTGGAAACCAAGCAAACTTCGATAAACCATCGGTCTGCAGCTTTGCAGGCGTCTCACCTATGTGACACACCCTCCACCATCCCCTCCACCTTCCAATGACAAAGTCAGCTCATATGCTACAACACTTCAGAAATGTAGCTTTAATCCATGAGATGTACAAACGTAATGTATTAGTAGGTGACAGAAACATACAATATCAACATTTTCTTCTGGCAACTTGGGTGCAAAATTGACTTCAACACATCATCATCAAACACTGATTTGTGAACAACAAATGTAAAGAAATAAACTCCAAATAAAATGTGTGACATCTAGTTCCTGCCTGAATCCTTCTGGGTTAAAAGTGTAGTTTAGAAATCTAAAATATCACCTTTAAACTCTGAAAGATAAAGTGCCTAACCACTACTTAAAAATTTGTAGCATGCACTGTCAATCTGTAATTGATCTATACTCTGCTTGAAGAAAACAAAGACAATTTCAGTCACATATTTTAAGGTTGTTTTTGTCTTAAAGATACAACACTTTCCTCACCACGTCTCCTATCTCCTCTACTGTCTCCTGTGTCCTTGTCTCCTCGCAGGGATCATCTATCCTCAGTGTGTCTGCCCGCAGTCGGCTGTCAGCTCTGACTGATGGCCGAGCGTTTGATCGTGTCGGGGTTTGATTGCCAGGGTCTTGTTATCTGTCATCCCGGCGAAGGGGAAACTCAATCTCAGTTTCAGCCACAAAATGGTTTCCCCGGGCAACGCCCCTCACCGTGGAAACAACACGTAAAGTGGCGCCTCTGTCGGCGCATTCAATCCAACGACCTGCCATCTGTCAGTGTCAGTCAGTGTCCGTGTGTGTGTGAAGATAGTGTAAGAGAGAAAAATCGTGTGTGTACATGGAAGTGTGTGTGTAAGACAGATAGTGAGTGCGTATGTGCTTCTGGCATTTTTCAGTGTCAATGTCAAGGTGTTTTTACTTAGTTAAACCTGTGCGTGTGTGTGTGTGTGTGTGTGTGTGTGTTGGAGAGATATTGGCTGTATGTTTGTGTGTGTACAGTGAGATTGTGTATCTGTAGATGGATGGTTTTCTGTGTAAACCCCGGGTGTGTGCATGCTTGTCATCTGTTAGTATTAGGAAGTGTGTGTTTGTGTGTGTGTCAAGCCTGACAACACTTATCTCATCACACAATCCGATCACATAAACCAGTGGTTTTCCACTTGGGGGCCAGGACCCCACAAAGTGTTACAATATGAATCTCATGGGTCACGGGATGATCAACAGGTTATATAACAAATTAAGAAAACACGTTATTACTTTATATAATTTAGTTTTAATTGTTTTTAATTCCTTGTAAAACACTAGATAGTTGTATGTCTTCAAGCTGTAAAAGCCCAGACGCACCAAACTGACATCAAAGAACTAGTGGCAATGAAAGCCAACTGTTGCGTCACCTCACGTCAATGTGTCTTGGAAAAAAAGTTGCACATGAACACACTGCAAAGACTACAGCCGACGGCCAACCAGCATGTACATTTTGTGCTTGTGTGAGAGAAACTAACTCTCCACATCAGCAGCCAGTCGTCAATGTGACGCCAATGAACTAGGGCGATGGATGCTTACCAATGGCCCAGCATCGGCTGATGGCCAAATGGCATAGTGTATCAGGGCCTTAAGACATTTAAATCAAACAGTTTGAGAGGGTATAAATTACTCTTCACTGAATTTTGCTGAAAGGAAGTTGTAAACCAGGGTGGTAAATGATTCAAACAACAGCAGTAAAGACAGAAATGTCACAGACACAAACTATCTCTGGATGGATACCACTGGAGGAAAAAAAAAAAAAAAAAGAGTTATAAATTCTCATCATCTGACTGCTTGTGCCGCCTGCTGTACACAGTTTTTGCAACTCAACTAATTGGAAACAGCAAATGTATGTTGATGGAAACACAATGAGAAAATACTGTTAATGAGTGTACCAGCAGAATGTTAATTGATAACATATTTCATTTGTTTTCCAACACAATGTCAGATCTTGTAATTTAATATCCACTTATAATGACTACTGCCTTATTTTATGGTTATGTTTAGGCACTGGCTGCACTTGGGTAAGATTAGGAAAGGACTGTTTGAAAGAGAAAAAGCTTGCAATGATTTGAGGCATAGCTTGTTAACATTTAAAGGAGCTGTATGCAACATTCAAAACATATCTATGATTTGAAGTCTGGGACGGGAGAGTCTGCACATGGTTCTTGACATGGAGGTGGCTGATCTGGGGGCTAGCATCTTAAAGTGCTAACTCAATACACAGTGATACACCATCAGTGTTGACAGAGCTAGTATTGTTAACCTCAGGGGAAACTGGAGGATGGACGCTAAGCTTCCACGACCACACCGTCCGAACATCAGGGGTAACCATGGTATGAGTGCAATGGAAAGCATTTGCAAAGAGCGAGCCAGTGTGATACACTCACAGAGACTCACATATACTAATATGCACAAGTGGCTGGACTGGTTTACCACAACAAAGAAAAGAGAAACTCAAATAACAACAATGATAGTTCAGATTCAACAAAGTCACACAATAACACAAACAAACTACCAATCGAGACAGCAATAGACCAGCAGTAGACCATTAAGTGACGTAAAATTATTGTTTTTGTCAATGGAGAAGGGCTGCACAATTAATCAAAGTTTAATCACAATCATGATTTTGGCTGCCCACAATTAAACCAACATGATCAGCTGCGATGCTGACTTTTACAATGTGTGCTCCACTCGTATAAAGCTTGTATAAACCGTATAAAAGCATCATCATCTGTTCTTAGGAAGTGTTTTGGATTTAGGAGAGAACAAATCACATGCAAAGAGTGCATCAGAGTTGTGTCTGCATTTCAAGGCAACATAACTAACCTTTTAAACCGCTTGAAAAAACACCACAATCTGCAGTAAGGTGAATGGATGAGGGCCGAGAAAAATAACGTCACTAATATTACAGTATCATTTCCATGAATCCCTGTCTTTGTCCCACGGCAACTCAGACATTTACAGCAACAGTGTGACTACCTACCATAGAGTCTGACTTTAAAGTGAGCATAAAAATTTCACTTTCACTTTAGTTTTAAATAGACAGGTTTTACAGAAAATGCATGAATGTTGGGAAGTCCTGAGTATATGACAGGATGAATGAGACTTGGGTTATACTGCACAAGTTGTGTGAGAGTGTGTAAATGGATGTTTTGATATAGTTTTGCTGATGGTTAAACATGGACCCCTATGATTTCAATTAATCAAGAATTTTCTCCCTTTTGGAGTCAATCATTCATTGTGAATGCATGCTAGAAAAACAAAGTTGTCTTTTTCTCACTGTAACACAGGGTAAGTAACTGATAAATAAGTGGTCATTAGGGGGCGCAGTATTCCTTTAGCAACATTTTCTTTAGAAGATGTTCGCCAGACCCCACAAACTTTACTCTTGACCCTCCTGCAGGGGCCTAGATTACTTATTACATTACTGTGGGGAAAACCTCCCTGAGCAAGCCTCCATTTTACTGCCTCATCTGTATAACAACTAGACTTCAGCACAGAGTCACAGCTGGAGACCGAGCAGGCCCAGACTGTGTTCCAGTGTGAATACAGAGACAGTTGTCCTCAGTAGGATCCTGATGTTTTCTGGGCAGCTATATCTAATGAATGAATGTTCATGTTTCTTTCCCCTGCTTTCCTTATTCCTTCAACACTCATCCGGTGTGTTTGTTTCTATGATTCCGACATCCATCTCTCCTTTTGTGCTCTCTGCTATGTCCTCATCTCCCTTCTTCTCTCCTTCCATCCATTACACCCTTAGCCTTAGCCACTTTTCCTCATTCTCTTTTCTTCTTTTGCTTACTCCCCTCATCTTCTTTCCTCCTTTTTCTTTCCTGTCCTGTTCTCTCACACATCTACCAAACCGCTCCTACTTTAATTTCCTTCTCCATTCCCCTCTTACCTTTCTGTTACCTCTCCAACTTCCATTCTTTCCTCCCCACCTCCTTCTTTCCTCTCCCCCCTTCTCCCTGCCCTCTCAACAGTATATTACTCATTACATGTCTCTCACCCTTCCCCTCCCAATCCCCTCTCACCCTCACACCTCTCCTCTCCCTCCCTCCCTCCCTCCCACCTGAGTTATAACAGATAAGTATGGAGCTATCTTAAGCTCGGCTCTGCTCTTCTTCCTAGAAAGTAATTTGGCTGTGGGTCGCTAAGTCACCCCCAACTGTCACCCGCAACCGCCTCTATCACCGGGCGGCCATCTATCTCCTCCTCCTGGTTAAATCCCTCTGCTGCCCGATACACACACATACACACAGAAGAATCCACCCAGCACAATCACACATTTGGAGTCTAAAAAAAGTGCACACGTACAAAAACAAACACACAAAGGCAACAAGACGCACTGAAACTTTATGACGGCGTTTAACTAAACAGATAAACACAATGAGAGTCGACGTCTATGTTGTTTTCACATATACTCTAAACTCAAAGCTCCATTCAAAGACACGGACAGAGCAATCAAAGCTCCAAAACACATGTACACACAGACACAGACACAAACATACACAAACATATATATACACACAGGCACACTATGGTTTTTCTCGGTGTGTCCTCTTATCAGTCCAGACAGACAGAGGCAGACAGCTGCTAAATCGCTACTCTAGCATTGATAAACTGTGTGTGTGTGTGTGTGTGAGTGTGTGTGTGTGTGTGTGTGTGTCCATGTGTGTGTGTCCGTGTGTGTTTACTGGTTTTATGCATAAGCATGAACATGCCCTATGGATCCAGATTCAATATCTCTGTGCCAATGTGTGTGTGTGTGTGTGTGTGTGTGTGTTTGTGGTTTCCAGCTGTACTGCAAATAATGTTAGCACAGCCAGCTCAGGGCTCAGGCATAAAGAACACAGCTGGGGGAGAAAAGATGGGATGAGGAGAACGATGATGAAAAGATGGAGAGAGCGAGATAAAGCACAAACAGATAGAGAGAATACACACAGAAAGGAGAGAGATGGCAATAAAGACAAAAAAAAGGAGAAGCAGTAAAAGACAGTGGAGGTTTAGAGGGACGGACGTCTACTTTAATGGACTATTCTGCATTCAGGTTGTTGCTGGAGGCTTTTGGAAACCCCTGCACACTGTGTCTAATACTGTGGTAAAAGGGCAAACAAAACAGCAGCTACAATGCAACGCAGCTGACTACACATCTCATTACATCGACCATTTTCAGGACGATCCTCGCCCGCTTAAAGCCTTTCACCCTGCTGTTAGACCACAGGCAAACCCTGTCAACTCTGTCTCACCTGATACAGGCAAGGCAGGCTGGAGGGATGCACTATTTTACCTCAGTTTTTTACCAGATAGGGTCATCACAGACACAGAGGAGAGACTTTAACCACAACATACAGGTTCAATGTAGGAATGGCATCTGCTGTCCTAAAGTGTACTTGAAAAAAAAACACTGAATATCCACCAGCAGCTGCTGAACTATTACCTTTGACCTCCAAACAGAGGTGGGATAGGGAAAAGTGAGTTCCATGTCTCTCTATACTAAAAGCAAGTCAAAGCTACTACTAAAAAAACAACATTAATTTCTTTTTCTGCAACAACACACTGATGTCTCACAACCCAGTTGCCAGATTTAATGTTGGCATTGTACAATCTATCAATCAATCTTTTAATCAATCAATCAACCAATCAGTCAACCAATCAACTTATCAATTAATCAACCAATTATTAATTTGTTACATAAAAATATACAGGTTCAACTCCAGTAAAATGTGATCGCATCAGCTCCTTTAACTTGTGCACTGTGATTTAGTCCTTTTTTGAATCTTCCTTCATTGTTGGCTGCTGCTCTGTAATTGTCCATGTTTCCGGAGGGTTCTGGTAATTCATGATTTCTGGTTGTGGAATTATTCAACTGTCGGTCCACCCAATCACAGGGAGCGACTCTGCTCTGCAGCCGCTATAGCCGTGATCCAAAGCAAAACCAGGACAGCACCTCACACCATCATGGCACACCAGCCCCCACCCACCGCAAAGCACACTCTTCCTCTCCTCTCTTGCCAGAGATCACATGGTCATCACCTGGCGATGGCTTACAGGATGCTAGTTCAGCTGGTGCCTGTCTTCTCCATCTTTCCTTGATGTTTACTGATGATTACATTTGGAAACCTTGACCTGGCCAGCTAGCAGCTACTTAGCTAGAAGTCAGCAGAAGGGGAGTTCACAGACTATTAAGTTGATTACCACATCCTGATGAGTGACTCACAGCCACACGCCATCACCGTCCAAAGCTAACCTCGAAAAACATCACCAGTTGCAAAAAAAAATGGCAACTATCTGGGCCTATGTCATAAATCATCAACATGTCTGCAAACCATGGATGTATTGCATGTGTACGTTATTGTGTAGTGGATACACTGAAACTTTACCTTTTGATAACGATGCTGTCAACATGTGGTAAGGTTTAGGCTCAAAAACCACTTGGCTATGGTTAGGAAAAGATCGTGACATCACTTAAAAAAGTTGGTTTTGGAGGCATAATCCCGGCTGGAAAACAGATGATGTCTGTGTAAACAACAACCACTTTTCATGGCACTATCTCTGCTGGAAAAATAGTGATGGGTTGTTACAAAACACCTACATTTGGTGGCTAAAAAAACGCTTAAAACACTGTCTCGCCAACACAATACACCATCCACTATTTTCTCCTACTCCTGATGACAAAGTCAGCTCAATACTAAGTCACTTTGGAAGCATTGAAAGAGTGCCAACATTTTCTTCTAGTGATTTGGCTGTGTATCATAATGTGTCCTAGTAAAGTTGAAAAATCATCAAAATCAACTATTTTACCTTTTTCATGGGTTGTTTCCAAGGTGAAGTAATCAGGTTACTGATGTACACTAAGTCTACAAAACAACATCACCACCATCTATTTAGGACTGTTTTTTAGAAAATAAAACATTATTTTGGGAGATTGCCCTGAAGCTGACATCAAAGAAATAACCAGAGCAAGTGAAAGCTGCCTGTATGTTGCTATTGAACTGTATCTTTGTCTGCTGACAAGGAAAAACAGGCTCCGTCTAAACTTATTGCAGAGTGTATGTCAGTATTGCTGGAGGAGAATCTCTTGGCAAAGACAGTCAGTCAGTCAATCCAACAAGTTGGTCCAGGGCAAGATGTCAGCAGCTACTGGCTACATTTAAAACTAGACAGAGTCTGTTTGCCCCTTGACCAAAACTTTAGGTGTGTAAAAACTGAGCCAAAAAAGTGTATTTTTCATTTTCAGTGAAGCTTTCCTCCTTTGCTACCATCGGGGCATTTTAAGCCCATCCACTCATTGTTGATAAAGCTCTAAAGAGAACAAAAGGCAAATATGCTGCATTCATTCCATACACGTAAAAAAACACTGTGTCTTCTGCAGTTCAGCAGAGAGGCTTGAGAACTTTACAGTAGTCTTGTTCTAATTCAACATCTGTTCTTTCTTATTTCCAAAAACAGAATGGTAAAGAACCCCTCCAATGAAAATTCAGTTTTCTAACCTTGTTAACATGTCCATATGGTGTTTTGTATACGCTACAAGACATATCATGAGCCAAATAAGCAGTGCTAAAATGCTTGTTGACTGCAGTGTACCAGCAACAGTCTCAAAAACACAGCTTCAGACATCCTAGGTATCATATGTCACATGTCCAACCTGCAGGGTGAGGCTTTCCATATCATTAGCATAACACTACAGCAAAACAAGTGTTTTCTTGAGGCAAAGCCAGATGTAGCTGTGTAGTACTATTTTAAAAGTTTCACCCCCACTTTAACTTGCCATAACTGGCCATCAGGAACAACTTACATTAGCACCACATTGCAAGCTGTTTGATAACAAAGTCAAGCTGAAGGTTCATGTTATCCATCGCCGTTTACATGCAGAGGTTTGTGTGTTGGACGAGCAGAGTGAAGGTGAGCAGGTACGGTGGAGCTGCAGGCGAGTAGCTAAGGGGTGAGTGGGGATAGAAGCAGAGCATAATTTACATATTCATAGATCGGGCCTACAAAATGAGGCAAAGGTGTACAGAGTTACATCTAAGCTATTTTAAGGCATGATGGGATTTCTTCATTGAAAATCTTATAAATATGTAAATTTGTTGAACAGAGATGAGTTTTTAGGGGTTTAATCAATGCCCAGAGAGGACCTTTAACCTCTTCCACTCCATCCCTCCCTGCCATAGACCCATTTTTGTCTATTTTAAGGGGGCAGGGGATCTTCAGGGGGAGATAGCAGGTCAACAGTAGATGCCACATAGAAGTGGTATCATTATCTGAAAGCAGGGAACTTGAAAAATAATTCAAGGTGCAGCTCAGCACTGTGTGTCTAGTTTTTCGAGGCATAAATCTGCAATAAACATTATGTGTTGGTCAAAGGTGTAGTGGAGGGTATATGGGGTATACCTAACTCTTTTTCTGGCTGTTCGCAGTGTACCCACCTATCAGTCAAAAAGGCATTGGAATAAATAGGAGAGTATCCCTACTTCCTCTTCAGTAACCTACCAATATTTCTACAACATCACATATTGACGTTTGGTATTGGACTTTCCACGTCAACATATGACGTGCTCATCAACTACTACAGTACTACACCACTGGCTTTGTTAAGGCACGGATTCAAACTTTGATGGTTTGAAGGTTTGGAGTGTATAGGGGCTTAGAGCATTATGATGAAAATATGTGATGGCCATTTCCATGTTCAGTTATGTCTCATGAGATGTGACAGCAATGTTTGAGTTGATATCTTAGTTATACAAATTTGGTGCTTAATTTAAGCATTTCTGACCACTGGAGAATTGATGCAGAATAGTCAAAAAATCCATCAAAAACATCACATTAAAACAGTGAGACTTTGAGGAACAGCATAAAACGTTTGACATTTGAAGATTTCTGTTTTTGGCGATTTTGGCAAGTCTTTGGCAGTTGTTCTGGAAATAGCTGAGAGAACCCGTTACCGTCTGCATACCTATGAAAAATAAACATCCTCCGAAGGCCTAATGTCTCTAGTTTGTGGTTGTAAAGTTTGATGAGGCTGTGATTATCCTCGTTGTCACAATAGGTCATTTTATACAGCGTTGTTTGTTTAAAAAAATAGTCTCATTTCAATGAAATGGTTAGAATAAGAACTAACATCATCACACCATTTAATCTTCAAGAGTCTTGGCTTCCAGTCATAACTAATTTATGCACTTCCAAGACTGTTAAGGGACTCCAATATGCAGGAATATTCACATACAATAGGCTAGAATAATACATTTGTACTGCATGCAAAGAACTGGATGGTTTTTGCCCAAAACTGCATGGGACTAAGATAAAGTGGGCATGTCTCCAAAGGGGAGACCCGTGGGCACCCATAGAAGCTATTTTTATTCATATAATTTGAGGTGAGAGGTCAAGGGACCCCTGTGAAAATGGCCATGCTATTTTTTCCCTTGTCAAAATTTAGCAACCATTTACTAGTATCTTCACTCCAGCTTTAAAACTCAGCCCACAACAGCCTCTGAAAGACAGCAGAGGACTTTGGTGCCCTAGTGGAGTGGAAGAGGTTAAGAGGAGTATCAAATAGCCCTTAGTTATGAATTAATGCAACTCCCTTCACCATGATACAGGGTGGAGCCCCCCAGGCTGCTGACATGAAGCTGCGTTTCTTAAGTCGATTTGCCTGGATAATTTTAACTTTAGTTCCTGCTTCCAGATAAAAACATCTGCGTCATTTCATATAAGCCCAAACTTTGGCTGATGCAGCTTCTGTGTCTGCTCCTGGTCTTACACTATCAGTGTGTATCTCTTCTAATCAGTCCCAGTGTGCTCATGAACATTCAAAGAGCTAATTAAGTCCCCAATTCTGAATATGATGTTTCTGCTAATCCTAAAAGAATGGCTTTTGGAGATAAAAAGCTTTTGTGCTACAGCAGTCTCATGAAACAGTATCATATCTGCACTCTGTCCAGATTTTAATATATTTTGAAATGAACAGCGGGGCATCTTATATCCTAAACACATCGTGGAATGACAGTAGCACAAGCATCAACCTTTTCAACATGAATACTGCCCAGTAAAAAACAAAGAGGGGTTTTCCCATCAGCAGCACTTAAGTAATAATGTTATGCATGTTTAAAGTGGATGGAGCTGATATTCATTCATTCATTCATTCAGTTAAATCTAATTTGCAGGTGGCCTCCATGTTCATTTTTCTATCACTTGGCCTCTGTACTACTGAATACATTTAAATGAATCCCGACTGTATATCATTCAAGGGCTTCTCATTTATGTATAAAATAAAACACATAGTCTTAGAGGATACAGGTTGTAGAGACACATCCAAAGTAGCTAGACCTTGAAGATGCACAAAGGAATAACACAAAAAGTCAATTACAATTTTAAAACTTAAGTTTGTCTAACATCTGATAAAGACAACTGTGTCACACCTGGTGAATGCCAGACTTTACTTTCAAACTGTTCTTTCAACTCCTACTTACAGATATTTCACGACACAAACATTTGAATTGTATTTGGAACCACCTGCTTCTCTGCTGCATATTGTATTCTAGCAGCCTGGTGTAAATTACAGCATTCTACCTTATGTTATTCATAGTTCTTCTCCATTTTTCCGTGTTGTTTGTCTTCATGTATCCTCTGTGAAGCATGTTGTAACTGTTGTTTTAAGTGCTCATTATGTTGTTACCTTAAAACTTCATGCTGATACAGACGCCACGTGTATCTGAAACCAGACTGCTTTTAAAGGATTAAGGGTGAATGACAATTGAATCTACACAGTACAAAACTTTGCAAAAAAAAAAAAACCTGATACAAACAGAGAAAAAAAAAAAACTACAGAAAAGACTAAACACCTTGTCCAGAAATGTAGAAAATACTGAGCCAACACCAACACAATTTAGCAAAGAAACAATGGAGAGCAACATTTATTTTGCAACCCACCCACCTCAATAACGCATTCTGACTCCAACCTTCTCACATAAAGATTGTATGTATTGGTCATGGACTTTTCACGTGGACATATGATGTGCAAGGTACCCTGGGTGCATTGGTTGTTTATGTTGTGGGAAGCCAGTTTAAGCAACAAAAGCATGTGGTTGGGTTTAGGAAAAAAGAACAGGGTTTGGTTTTATAATCTTATGGGAAGCGAACACCGGCCTCATGGGTGAAAATCAGTGGTTGTTGGACCCATCCACCACCCCTCCTGCTTGCCCTACTTGGACTTTTCCCCCCTTAACTTATGCTGTTGTTCAGTTGCGTTTGCCCCTGTATCATGCTGACATGAAAGGACGACTTTTTCTGATGATGTCGGACAGTCAGTGCCCAAGCACAGGTGTCTGACGACTTCAGAGTGAGACCAGGTTGACAATAAATGTTGGACTCGTACCACATTACAAACCATGGACACAATATTTTTGTATGCTATTATGTAGCCAATACGTTGCAACGTTACATTTCTTCACGTTTCAACAACGCTGTGATTGTGCGTGGTTAGGTTAAGGCAGAAAAAAACACTTGCTTACAGTTAGAGAAACATACGTTTTGGTTTAAATATATCCAGTTTTGGTGGCACAATCCGAAGTGGGTATGCAACATTGTCTCTGTAAAAAACAACAGCTTTTCATTGCACTATTCCAGCTTGAAATGTAGCAATGTCTCAGAAAATATAAACTGCTTTTTGTGACACAGGTTGCTAAAATAAAAATAAATAAATAAATAAACTTGATTAAAAAAACACTGGAAAAACAGGGATGTTTCGTGGTACTTCTGAAACGTTGATATGATACGTATAAAACGTTCAAGTGTAACATATCTGTGGTTTTCAGGAATGCGTTTTGCCAAAATTTTCTTCAGGTAACTGGGCTGAATTCTGCAACCCAGTCTCATTCTGAATTTGTCGAATATCAGCACTTGGGCAGTGACTTCCAGCATCAGACACTGATGAGAAAAGCCATCCTTTAACTTTGGCATGATACACATCAAATCTGGCAGCATCAGGGGAAAACATGGCAGGACAACAATGTGAGTTAAGGGAGCAAAAAAGTCCAAGTAGGCTGGGCAGGAGGGCTGATGAGTGGGTTTTTTGCTCCATTTTTAATGTAAAGCCATACACTGTTGTTTTTTTGTTTGTTTTTTTATTTTTTTTTGTTGCTTTTTTTAAACCTAACCACATGCTTTTGTTGCCTAAACTTAAACCATGTGGGTTTGTTGTTGAAGGGGAAAAAAAAGTCAGATCATGGTGTTGTACCGACGTAGTAGGTTTATTTTGAAAGAGACTGTATGCAAACTGTACAATTCCTAAAAGTGCAAGTGCATTTAAAAGACAAAATGCATGTAACAGGCTAAAGTTGCCACAGAGTCCAAGAATGTTAACAACAAATGCAGCCAGAGTACCTTCGTCATATGTCAATGTGTAAAGTCCATGACCAAACATAGATTTGTGAGGTGGTGAGAATGTGTTGAATCCTGACAAACTCATTTGAAGCTACAGTGAATCAACAGGAACAGCAGTCATGCAGTCATACCACTGATTTGTTTCGCAGAGGAAAACAAACAAATAAACGAATGAAAAAAAACAACAAAAAACATCCGCACACAAATGAGCCTTTCTTTATCCATTTATCCTATGCAGAGGCCAAACCTGCTGCCAGCTGCAGCTGTCAGGAGAAACTACATGTTTAAGATGAAGTGTGACAGACTCTGCATGTAGTCTGGATTCATATAGAGAAGAAAGAAAAAAAATGTCTCAGTGTTGTATTGTCTGCTGCGTGCTTTGAAGCTACTTGATGACTTATTTGCTGTCGGCTGTTTGGCTCTCCCCAATCAGAACACTGAGCGACGCCACCTGACCCCCACCTCTCATTCTTTCCTTTGTTATGTGCTCTCTCTCTATCTTGTCTAAGTGACAGGTGGAAAAACAGCAGAACAACAACCATTAGCCTCCACCTCTGTCCTCTATATTGTCTCGTCTCTGTCTTCCTCTCATTCCTGCTCTCCCTCACAATTTAACCTGTCATCTATCTTACCTGCATCATCTGAAAAACTGCCAATAAAATGCTGTCGGCTTTTTATGAAACAAACCAGTCTGCTCCTGGTATTAGTGCTGTGTGTTTTCAGTGTTAATGTGTTTGAGAAGTGTTGGTGGTTATTTGATCTTCTACCGTGTTTGCTATGGTTCATTAAAGAAGATCAAATGTGGAAGTGTCTCACTGTCTCACATCCATTCAGTTTCTCTCTTCCCCTCCATGAAACATATTTCCATTCAAATGCTGCACAAATGTTAACTGACCTTCAGCTGCTTGAATAGTGACTTGAATTCAGCCAGTCCAGTGCAAACTCCCCACCAGATCAGCAAACATTCTGTTGCTGCCCTTACACTGATTAGACCCAGCTCGCTGCGAATCCTGGCCCTGGAATTTGCACCGGCTGAATTCAAGCTGCTACAGCTGAACTGAGTCCATCTGCAGAACTTTTTTTCACTCCTCTCCTCTCCCAGATCTGTCTCCTAGAGGGGAGCTAGCTAGCTTATTCATGTCTCATTTGAGATGTGATAAATTGAGAGAGAGTTTGAGCGGGGCGAAGGGCTGAGCAAATTGATGTACAGTGCACAGCTCTACAGTTAAAAAAAGTTTCACCCAATTTAAATACAACAATAACAACAAAAAAGAGAAGTTCAATAAGTAGCACTCAGTGTTGATATTTTGCCAGCTGGCGCATATAAATCAATGTATGGAAAACCCTGCATTAGCTTGATGAGCAGGAACAGTTCAATGTAGCAATTTAAGTTTACTTCAGAAAGTTTTATTCATTCTCTCGTACGGACATTTTATTTAATAAGTAAGTTAAGATAATTAAATATAGCACCGTTCTTAGGGCAAGGTCACAAAGTGCTTAACTGGAAATACTTTGTAGAAAACACGAACAAAGAAATTAAAATAAAATAAATAAACAATTATTAGTTTATTTAACACTTTCCTATGCAGTATATGAGGCTGCTGAAGTAACATCAGATGTGCAGTGTTTCTGAAATATGTTTCTTGATATACCAACACATTCTAACTCCGACCTCGTCGCATATTGGCAGTGTGTCATGGACTTTCCATGTTGAGATATGACGTGCAAGGTACCCTAGGTGCGTTGGTTGTTGATGTTCTGGGACACCGTGCTCGGCCTGTTACATGCATTGTCTGTTTTCAAATTACACATCTGTTTTTCACAGGAAATGTACAGTTTGCAGGAAAAAAGAACCCCTTGACTTTTGCTGCACACATCTTGTTGAACTGACCCCCCCTCTTATGCAGGTATGCAGCCTGATTATGGCAGTATTTATCCTGGCAGTGTTTGTAATGAGCACCACCTATGGTTTATTCTATGATATTGATCTTACCAGGGTGATCAGCCCTTTGAATGGTCCGTCCATATGGAGGGGACCAGAGCAGACTGACGTTTATGACTGTTGCGACACACCAACAGGCTGTGGTGGTGCAAGAGACCTGGATATGCTGCGCTGGGATTCTGCCTCTTCCCTACGTTACTGTGGGATATGAGTATGTGTATGCAAAGGACCAGGCCAGCCACTGTTTTCTATGAGTATTTTACCTTTTAGTTTGATGTTTAATTACACCAGCTGTCTGCTGGCTGGGCCCACTTTAAACTGGCATTTGAAGTTTACTTGAAGCTGAAAGGCTAGGCTAAGCTTTAGGTGTTTTCCACTAACTGTGTTATATCCTTATGGTAGTTTCAATTAATGCAGGTTGCTTTTTCCTCTTCTGTACCAACAGCACAACTCTGTACAAGGTCAAGTCAATGCCGACACACCGCCTCCTCTCTGTGTGGGACTGCACTGTGTGACACTTTGAAGTGGTATGTAAACTTAACTACGCCACTGCACTCACAGCAGTAGTCCAGGTACAGAAACCAGGATGTGCTGAATGTGATAAACATGCTGCTTATCTGGAGAGCTGACATGAGACGACAATAGAAAATGTGATTAGAGTGTATCATGAGTTTTTAACCTGTACCGTGTGTGTTGCTCTTCACTCTAATGAAAAGTGGGATTTCATGTTGCAGACCAATATGTAAAGCATCCCTTGCTTCTATAAATAAAATACATGCTGTGTGGTGTTTCCATAGTACTTTAAGGTTTTGGGGTTGTGTGGTCATTTTGTGTAGTCGCAGGCAGGATGCTGTGGCCAACATTTACTGTACTTGTCCAGCCGAACCAGAAAGTTTTAGTTATTTTTTTTATTTTTTTCCCTCACAATGCTTACACTTTTTTTTTTTTTTTTTTTTTTTTTTTTTTACAAAATCCTGAAAGTGTGTGTCTGTGTATTACGTTCTCACGTTCTTCTCTTCACTCCTTACCTTCTCTGCTTTGATTTTCTTTGTTTCCATCTCTCTGTCTGTCTGTCTGTCTGTCTCTCTCTCTCTCTGCTTGTTATGCTGTTTGTCAGCATCTCTTTCTTATCATGCTCTATGTTCAACAAGCTAATTAGCTCTGCAATTGGTAGCTGATGCAGCAATAGAATTGACTGGCAGCTTTCCAGACAGGCTTGCACACACACAGACAGACATACACAGACACACATACACACAAACAAACACTTTCCTCGTCTTCTATCAAAAGAACACCCACTGCAAGACCTCTACAGTAGCTCCTCAAATGACTCTGCTAGCTCTGTGTGTGTGTGTGTGTGTGTGTGTGTGTGTCTGTCTGTCTGTCTGTCTGTCTGTGTGTGTTGTACTCTGGTATAATGACTTGCTGGATGCAGTGAGCTGCAGTCTTTGTGGTTCTGAAGCAGAGAAATGATGAGGCTCTCTCTGCGTTGGACACCAGTTTATATTTAGCAGAGTTTCTTTTGTTTCCGTACAGCAGCAGCAGCAGCAGCAGCAGCAGCATTTACAGCACTGAGTGGAAGATGAGAAATCATGACAACACAACTTTACATCAATTGCCTCTTCTCTGGGAATGCATGTTGTGCTGTTGCTTGAAGCTTTCTTTACATTTGCCAGATGTAATATTGTGGAACAAAGCACAGTTATGCTTTTATCTTAACCTTATTTTACTATTAATGACTTTAATTAAGATGTACTTTTCCAAGGAGTCTCTTTGAGATCAAGGTCTCTTTAGGGACTTGAAAACCAATTACAAGAGATAACAGCACAATGAGTCAATCACACACAAATCATCACAATAATTAAAAGAATCACAAATGGTTTTAAGTTAAACAGAGAAGTGAGCTTCTGACTTGTATTGCAATCCATTTTATTAAAAGGTTAGCACTGGGAAGAGGTAAAGGAGAAAGCAATACAACACAATAAGCTGTTCTGACAGATAAAAATAGCAGGCGAGGAAGAGGTGTTTTCTGTTGTTTTATATATCAGGACACTTCGAGATAGTCAGAGTATTACTGTGCTATGTGCAGCACACACTGGCCAGGCTGCATTGTGATTTGTCATATGCATCAATTGCTGTCCGAGAATCTCCACATCCACAATGAATGCTCTCTCCAGACCGAAGTAGTAGGGGTACAGGAGTCACAACACAATGGCCAGAATAAATGTTGGCATTTTCATTTCTGCAAAATGGATATATCACATTCTTATCTTATTATGCAACGAATGCATTGAAAAGAAAAAAAATCATGTTCTGGCTAATTATTCTGTGGCACAATTATGGCTGTAAGAGCAACGATGTCATGGCACAAACATCGCTTTTTGTGCCAATATTCCGACAGGAAGCACAGCGACGGGTCGTGAAAACACAACCGGTTTTGTTGTTTGATGGTCTTGAACAGTGGTCTGCAGATTGGCAGGCATCTTGCCTTGCTGACACACCATCCACCATCCCCTCCACCTCCCAATGACAAAGTCAATTCATATACTACGTCACTTCAGAAACATTGATATGATATATATGAAACGCACAAATGTAACATATTCATGGTTTGTAAAACTCTCCAATGCCAATATTGGGGCTGAACCATGAAACATCCTCTTTATAAAACACAAAGGACTGCAGATGGTAATTAGCTGATAGCCAAATTTGGCAGAAATCAGCTCTTCTTATTTTGAGATGAATGTTTTTGGTGCATGGCCCTTGTTTAATAAAGACTAAAAGTAGCAATATGCACTCATCGGCACAGCTGTTCAACTGCTCGTTAACGCAAATAGCTAATCAGCAGATCACAAGGCAGCAACTCAATGCATTTAGTCATATAGACCATGGTCAAGACGACCCACTGAAGTTCAAACTGAGCATCAGAATGAGGAAGGCAGGTGATCAAGTGACCTTGAACGTGAAAATTGTTGTTGTTAGTGCCAGACAGGCTGGTCTGAGTATTTCAGAAATCTATTATCTACTGGGATTCGCATGCCCAACTATCTCTAGGGTTTACAGAGGATGGTCTGAAAAAAGAGAAAATATCCATTGAGCGGCAGTTCTCTGGGGAAAATGTCTTGTTAATGCCAGAGGTCAGAGGAGAATGGCCAAACTAATTCAAGATGATACAACCAAGGTATGCAGAAGACCATGTCTGAATGAACAACAGGTTGAACATTTAAGCAACTGCGTGACGCTATTATGTCAATATGGACCTTGTTGAATCTATGCCACGAAGAATTAAGGCAGTTCTGAGGGCAAAGAACGGTCCAACCTGGTACTAGCAAGGTGCACCTAATGAAGAGGCCGGTGAGTGTATGTTACTGCTGTTTGTAGGGCAGTACGACAGTCAACAAAACTTTCAGCACCGAAACCTGCTTTGGTTCAAAAGGAGGACTCAAACACAATCGCACTTGGGGACTAATACCACCACCTTAGTAGCACCAATCGGGGTGCAATAAATCACACAGGAAAACACCTGTCTCGCCACTACCACTCCATTTAACGTCTTAATAAAACAAACTGTTTTCAATGAAGCAGGATGGAAATACTAAATCCAGCCAATTTGGATTCCACTGGAGTTAGGAGGCTCTTGCTGCACACTGTGTGTGAGCAGGATTCAACAATGTCTACCAGCCCATTTAATCAAAATGTCACAGGTTTCCCAGGCAAGGGACTACACTGTTAAAGAAGAACCATTCTGAGCTGAAGTGCCACATTCTTTGGGGACAATTAAACTAGTAGGTGTGGAGTGTTTTATTGAGATGCTACTGATCCCTGAAGTAAGTTAGCTCTCTGCAGAGAGGTCAGAGGTCATGGCTCAGTGTCTCGCTCAAGGACACTTAAGCAGGGAGGAGACTGGACCTGCTGAGGAAAGTCCTCTGGTGGCTGTGCCACCCTGCTGTCAAGCTACGTTCGATAATGTTTAATTTGCAGGCACAAGTTTCGGTCCAACTCTTAGATTGATTAAATGTCCCCAAACTCTGTCATCAGAACAGCAGCTAAACCACATTTGACTCTGTGTGTGTGTGTGTGTGTGTGTGTGTGTGTGTGTGTGTGTGTGTGTGTGTGTGTGTGTGTGTGTGTGTGCGTGTGTGTGTGTGTGTGACATTAAAGGCAGCCTAGTTTTCTTCCTTACCCCCACTCCACACTGTTACGTTATGCATGCAGAAATTCCACCTAAAAACCTTGCAAAGACACATATCTAATTAACAAAAATATCAAAACCACACAACCTTTTTTAACCAGTTTTTTCCAGGTTTCAAACTAAAGTGCTGGTACTCATGAGGGCAGTTAAGCCTCCAGCCTACAGAGAGAATAATTGCGCTGCAGTGATCTATAACTTTTAAGTTGAAGTGTCATTGTGGATTAAAAGTCAAAGTCACATATCACGTGAGGTATCACAAGTTTGAGTTCTTTTTGCAAGCTGTGCATGTCTGATCACTCCAACGTCTCGACCATCACTTCATTGTTTCCATTTACTATTTAAAACAAGTGACTGCATTTTTAATGGATAGCAATAGTAGAGAAAACATGAGAACATGTAAAGTGCCTGTAATCCATCCATCCATTCATCCATCCATCCTACTAATCAATGTGGCCTTATCTCTACTCATCATATTTTGACACTTTAGTGTGACATTGTGACATTGTGACATGGGGAGTCGGTGGTTACAGCCCAGCTGCCAGAAGAAAATGCATTTGAAAGCTTTTGCAGACCACAAATACCTCACATTTATACACTTCACACATGTCATATAACCATTTCTAAGGTGACGTAGTATATGAGCTGACTGTTATCTGGGGGTGGAGGGCAAAGTGGATGGCGTGTAACCTGGGCAAGATGCCTGCCAAGCTGCAGACCACTGTTTAAGACCTACACACAACAAACTCAGTTGTAATTTAGCAAGTCATCGATGTGTTTCCAGCTGCTTTTTAACCACCATATATTGAGGCTGTTTTCTTACACTGCATGCCTGCTATTTACATTTTCAACCTTTGCAGCTACTTAATGGTTGTCCGTTTTTGCACTCTGCATTCTTTATTTTCAGGAGAGTTTGAAGTGTAAAAACTCTCAATTCCAGTTAGTTAAAAGTTATAAACTTTTCAGTCTTAAGTTAACACAGCTCACTAGGTAATACGGTCTCAAGTAAGTCAAGTTTACTACTCTGACTTTTTAGCATTAACTCAGTCACTTGAAGAAAATGCTGTATGTACATTTCTGAAAACCACAAATACATTACAATTGCACGTTTCATATGTATCACACCAACGTTTCTATAGTGTATGAGATGAGTTTGTAATCAGGAGGTGGAGGGGATGGTGGATAGACCACTGCAGACCACTTTTCAAGACCAACATCTACAAAAGTGGTTGTTTTTCAGCAAGTCATTGCTGTGTTTCAAAAGGCTTTTTAACTACTAAACATGGGTGTGTTTAGCGACTGTACCACCAATGCGGGTATTTTAAGCCAAAACATGATCTTTTACTATAACCAAGTGTTTTGTTTTTGTGTGTGTGTGTGTGTGTGTGTGTGTTGTTGTTTTTTTAACCTAAGCCTAACCACACATTAACCACAGCACTGTTCAAACTAAAAGAAACATAATGTTGGGCAGAAATGCACAATGCCAATTCTGGCAATTGTGTTAGCAGTTAGGTTTAGGCAACATTTTTGCAACATTTTTTTTTTTTTTTTTTTTTTGTCGGGGTTAGGAAAAGATTTTGAATGACATAAATCTTGTATCAACTCATGTGACCAACAAATGACATGACAAAATAACTCAACCTTGACTTTAGTTTCCCAAGGGACATGAGCAGCTGTGTCCTGGGTCAAAATCCTGTGCTTGTTGGAAAAAGACTGTCCAGCACATTTGGTTTGAAACCTCTGTAAGATCTGAAAATAATGTATTAACTGACACACTGACAGTTGCTGTTATAAATATACCACACCATGCATGGAAAAACTGCTATTTTCACATGATAATGATTAATAATATGATTACATGAGAAGTTTATCCATTAACCTAACCTAACTTAAAGCTCTGTTTTCTGCTGCCATCCCTGTTTACCAGACATGTCAAACTCAAGGTGACCCGCTGTACAATTACATCCAGCCTGCAATGAAATATCATATGTCTATCATAACTAGGAATACACACCATTGATACTATGATACTACAAGTCCCAGAATGCACTGCAACAGCAAGCCTGCCAAGACCGGCAAGAACACCCGCAACCACCCTCCACTCTATCATCCCAGGTCAGAAGTCACCCCCCAGAAGAAATGGCCAAATGAAAAGTGGACAATGAACACAGGGGCTTTCAAGACAGGTGGGAGGCCAAATATATGTTTACAAGCATTAGCGGTAAACCAGTTTGCCTTGTTTGTGGAGCTGCTGAGGCCATAACTAAAGAATATAACATAAGATCTGGTGTTTTGTCTCATAGTGCCCTATGAGACAAAACACCAGAACAAACACAAGGATGTGGGCAGACAGCAGATGGCAGAGGAGTTAAAAAGGACTCTGGTGTCACAGCACACATTGTTCAAAAAAGCAAAATCACAAAGTGAGGCTCCCATGAAAGCCAGTTTTGTTGTGGCCGAAGAAATTGCTAAGTCAGTGTGGCTTTTTACCAAAGGAGAGTTCATAAAGCGGGGCATGATGAAAGGGTGCGACGTCATGTGTCCACACAAAAAGCAAGCGTTTTCAAACATAAGCCTAAGCAGAAATACTGTTGCTGATCAATTATGTGAGCTGGCCACCGATTTACAAGAACAGATGATGGAAAAAGGAAAAGACTTCATTGCATATTCCCTTGCTGTGGATGAGAGCGCTGATATGACTGATACTGCACAGCTGTCAACATTCATCTGTGGAGTGGACTCCAGTTTGTGCATTATAGAGGAACTTTTGGGCATTAAATCAATGCATGGCACAACCACTGGAAAAGACATAGTTGAGGAAGTATGTAAATGTGTGAATGAAAAGAAACTGCCCTGGGACAAACTAACGGGACTGATGACAGATGGAGTGCCTGCGATGTGCGGTGAAAAGAACGGATTAGCGGGGAGGATGCGTGAGAAGATGCAGCAGGAGAAATGTGCAGGTGACCTGACAGTTTATCACCTTATCATACACCAGGAAATGTTCTGTAGTAAAGCTCTCAAAATGGAACATATAATGAGCACCATAACACACACGGTTAACTTTATCAGAGCGAGTGGCTTAAATCACCGCCAATTTCAGTCTTTTCTTGAAGAGATACACTCTGAACATGGTACTGTGCCCTATCACACAGAGGTGCGATGGCTAAGTCGAGGGAAAGTGCTCAATAGATTTTTTTAGTTGCATAAGGAAACCTGACAGTTTTTGGAAAGCAAAGGGAAAGACACCACAGAGCGATGCAAAGTGGCGATGTGAGCCGGCCTTTTTGTGCGACATAACGAAGCATCTCACTGCACTAAACCTCCAGCTTCAGGGACAGGGACATGTGATCACAGACATGTTGCAGTGAGAGCTTTCCAAGTCAACCTGTGGGAGACTCAGATTCAGCAAGGAAACTTTGGTCACTTCCTCTGCTGCCAGACACTGACAAATCATGTCTCCACCGCTGTGGTCCCAACTGCGCAATTCGCTGATAAACTGGGCGCCCTTGGCACAGAATTCACACGGCGATTTTCCGACTTTGCAGCTCAGAAATGTAAATTTGAGCTGTTCAGCAATGCTTTTGCAGTTGATGTAGAAAGAGCACCTGTGGACCTCCAAATGGAGCTGGTAGACCTCCAGTGTAATGGTACAGTAAAGGCAAAGTGTGACTCTGTAGGCGCTGCACAGTTCCCAAACTTCATCCCTGCAACGATGCCTAAATTCCATCTACATGATGCTCAAATGCTCTGTATGTTTGGAAGCATATACCTGTGAGAGCAGCTCTTTGTGATGAAGATGAACAAAAACCGTCTCACTGATGCACACCTCCACTCTATCTTGAGAGAGACACAACACAGAACCTAACTCCAGAAACTGATGAACTGGCATCCCAGAAAACATCTGGCCCTAGCACACGTTCATAAAGGAAGAATGTAACATACCTAAATATGTTTTCCTTGTGCACTTGAGGACTGAAGCATGCCAGCATTTGTGCATTGCCTTAAATCAATGTTGTCTTGTCCTGTTTGGACTTTTTGTTTTGCAACTACAACATATGATGAAAATCACATGGAACGTGAGTTTTTGGGAAACAGTGCAGTGTGGTCACGTTCATAACTGATGGTGTTAGCTGATGTTCTGCAGATGTGGCTTCAATATTGTTGTGCTGACCGACAGGACAAAGTCCTTACAATAACTGTTAATGAGGTTTTTGTGTGCTTTGGAGGTTCAAGTTAATTAATCAGTTCAGCAGATGAATGATCAATGAACATTTCTATTCATAGATTCATTCATCAACAAGACAGATAATGTGAATCAAACAGGACAATAATGTTGTGGAAAACACTACCTTGTTTATCCTGTTTAATAAATGTTGACCCTGTTGGGCCTCGACATAGTCTGGGTTTTTCATTTTGGCGCTCTCTGTGATTGAGTTTGACACCCCTGCTGTTTACTAACCACCTCATTAAATCCAAACATGTCACATAATGTTCTCTCAATGTTTTGTTAAATTACATTTTTTGGTGATAAGTAGGTTCCACAGTGTCTGGCTTTGGGGCCATGGTGTACCATGTGTTATTAGTGTCCCCTGATGACAAACCAATTTATTAACAAGTTGCAGGGGGTTAATGCATTCAAGTTTGTGTTGACCACAGGGCTGTGCTGTGATAATGCTGAGCCCATAAATGCATGTTATGTGAAGATTCCCCCCCTTAACAAATTGTGTGTCCATTATCACGGTCAGAGAACAGTGGAAGGTCACTGGGACAGACTAATTGTTAACTCCAAGCTGCAACAGTCAAAATGTTCACCAAACTCTATTCAATCCAAACATAATTCAGAATATGTAGCAAATAAATTGAAACTTTACATTTCAACAATGGTGCAGTTAACATGTGATTAAGTCTAGGCACAAAAAAAACCCTGGTTATGGTTAGAAATGTAACGGCTTAAAATACTATATTCCTGGCTGAAAAAAAACCCAGCAATGGGTCGCTTCAAACACACCCATGTTTGGTATCTAAAAAGTAGCTGCAGTGGTCTTTCCACCATCCCCTGCACCTCCTGATGACCAAGTCAGCTCACATATGATGTCACTTTTGAAATATTAATATGAATCATATGAAATTTGCAAATGTAATGTGTCTGTGGTTCACACAACATCTATTGCACGTCTGTCCACCCTGGAAGAGGGATCCCTCCTCAGTTGCTCTTCCTGTGGTTTCTACCATTTTTTTTTTCCCCCGTTAAAGGGTTTTTTTGGGGGGAGTTTTTCCTTATCTGCTGTGAGGGTCCAAAGGACAGAGGGATGTCGTATTCTTTAAAGCCCTCTGAGGCAAACTGTTTTTTGTGATATTGGGCTTTATAAATATAATTGAACTTAATTGAATTGCAGAAAAACACACAATGCCAACATTTTCTTCTGGGCTGATGCCAAATAATCGATTTGTATATTCAAAACTTGACTTACTTGAGACCTCACTTTCTAAAGAGCTGTGTTGACTTTAGACTTAAATGTTTTGACAAATAGGACAAATATAGGTAACCCTCAAATGGCTACAAAGATTGAGTATCTAAACATAAGACATGGAGTGTAAGAAAATAGCATCAATACAGCTTTAAAAGAAGCATCATTCCAGTGGATTTAGACCTGAAAGATGTGCGTCTTGACTTGCAAATTGCTTATGAGGACTTGTGATTTACACTAGCTCCAAAAAGACTGCTCTTCAAATCCAGCATAACCTCCTCCCCAAGACTTTTTTGTGGTGGTGTAACAATATCATGGACCTTTCATCTCTGCTATTGACAGAAGAGAGCGATTATTCACATGTGTAACGCAAAGTTTGGCCTTGTTTTTAGCATCTGAACAAAGAACCAATGTAGTCCTCTTTAAATTAAAGTATGTGGTGCATGTGCTGGAACAACCCAGTCACCAGAATTTATGTTGACATTGAACGTTTCTGCAAAATCACAGATTATTTACATCATGTAGCAGAAACTTTGAAACATAAGTTTTCAACAATATTGTTATTAATATGTGGTTAGGGTTAGGCACAAGAAGTACTTGGTTATGGCTGAGAAAAGTTATTTTGGCTTTAGATACTATAGCAACAGGGAAAACAGCAATGGGTCGCTAAAAACATTGGCATTTTGGGGGCTAAAAAGCAGCTGGAAACAGAGCAATGGGTCGCTTAGGAAAAACAACTTATTTTTTCTTTGCTAGTCTTGAGCAGTGGTCTGTGACTTGGCAGGCGTCCCACCTAAGTGGCAAATTGACTATAATGATGTGATGGACAATGTGTGTGTGTGAGGCAATTCAATTGCCCGGCAGTTAGCACCACATTATAACAGGATTCATGATAACATTTCCTTGTTTACTCACCCAATAATTACTCCAGACACATCACACACTGTAATATCGAGACTGTGTTTCAGTTATATGAGCTGGCCAAGTGTGCAATATAGTCTCGCCCTTGAGTAAATCTATAAGTCACAGACCCATTCTCTGTAATTATGTTCATGTGTCATGCATTATTAACATGCAATACATTTTATTGCTTGAGTATCCTCTCATCAGATTCAGAGATATCACTGGCTGATTGTGTGATCTGAGACAAACAACAGTGAAATTTAATCTGGTTAGAAAGTGGAGCTTTTAGCTGCTGGGGCCACTCCTTACCACTTACTTGCTGCCAAACCAGAGTTCAGGGGCCTTGAGATTATTTTCTAATTTCTCATTTTCTGCTCTTGACCAATCAAGACACTGGACAATCTTCCCACCTTCAATAGACTGGCTTCACGTGTTTCTGTCCTCCAACATCTAGGTTTGAAAGGCCCACATGTTAAAAATAAATAAATAAATCCATGTTTGAGTAGAAACCACTGATCCACCCCCATGCAGTAGTAACATATTATATACTGAATCTAGCTCCATGATGGGTAAAATAGCTTTTATCAGGGATGTAGATCAGCAGAAATTACTTCAAGGAACTATGACAATCCAACTGCCAACCACAGATAAGTTCAATTTGTACCTTAATGTGTGGTGGATCATAGACATGTGTCAACAATATTGTGGTAAATGTGTAGTCAGGTTTAGGCACAAAAACTATTTGATTATTGTTAGGAAAATATCATGTTTTGGCCTAAAATACCAGCTTTGGGGAGCACAATCCCAGCAGGAAACACAGCAATGTCTTGGTAAACAACAACCACTTTTCTTGGCACTATATGGACTAAAAACAATGCAATGTATCTGTAAGAAAACAACTGCTTTCCATGGCACTATCCCCTGTACAAACACAGCAATGTGTTTCTAAAAAAACACCTACGTTGGGAGGCTAAAATGCTGCTGGAAACCCAGCGATAACTCTCTGGTTTTGCTGTTTGTAAACAAACCGGGGGTCAGGCATTTTAAGGGACATAAGCAGAAGGAAAACATTTTTAGGTGGAGGGGATTTAAATCACATCCAGAGGGTGACTCGAAATGGCATCTCAAAGCTACAGCAGACTAACCTCACAGTCATAGAACATTACATGGAGAGACAATAAACTGGATTCTGAAGCACCAGAAAAACAAACGAGCAGAGATGAATGTGAAAACTTTTTTTCTTTTGTTTTTACAGGGATAATAATGTCATTTTAGGATGCAGATGAGAAACAGATACAGAACCAGCAAATAGGATAGTGTGAGGATTGATGTTTCATTTCTGGGCCTCACTGGGAGATTAGCAGGCAGTTGGAAGGCAAAGTAGAAACAGCAGTGTGGTGCAGTAGTGTGGCTGCAGGCATGGCCTCTATTCACTTTCCAAGCTCCCTGGAGGCCAACAGTACAGTTTGCCAACTCCTGGCATCACACATACATGACTGAGTCCAGCCAAACACATCGTACATTCTCACACCACACAGCACAGATTGCTGAGTATGCTACTAATTCTCTACCTGCTTTGTGGAGGCTGTAATGTTGTGTTCATTCTATTCTTTTGGATGGTAGAAGTGAAAGGTGAAATTGCACACCGGCTGGTACAAACAGCAAGAAGTGCTGCAGGACCAAAAATAAAGAAATGAGAAATGTATAAGACAGAACTCACTGGAGCTCATGCTGCTTTATTTTCCTTCTGGTTAACTATTTCAGAAAGTTTGAAGCAACTGCATCAAACTTTTAGAGATATCCTGCTGACACACAAGCAAAAAACAACAACAACAATATGATGGAAATTAGCATCAAACTGCAATTAAAACAGAAGACTGCTTCGACAGAAGAGGGAGAAACAGACAATTCTGCACTCACATTGCAAGTGCTGCCCTGTCTTGTGTCAGTCTACATTTTATCTTGGTGACATAGAAAAATGCAGATGGGAACTCAGTGGGGGCTTCCCCCTGGCTGCTGCTGCACCTCCACACTCTGTTGCCATGACCATGCACAACACTAAGAATATATTTTTCTGCTCCGACTGTGGCTGATGCTCAGCATGACTGTGTTACCTCACTGAGGAACACCCCACCAGCTGTTGTGTTGTTGAGGAATACCTCTGTAGTGCTCTCTGATTTTGCCCTCCTGATGTTTCCTTAAGATGACTTCATGTCAGGTCTCAAATCCTTGCGGGCAGCTTCAAATAAAGCCGGATCTTAGCTCTGCTGCCAGTCTGCAATGCGCTCAGATTTTATACTGGAAGTTCTTTGTCTTGTTATACTCTCTGCTGCACTTTCACAGTAAAATGTTCTTGCAACACTTTTGGCTGGAGTCAAAGGAGCTCAACTGTCTGACTGTGCTGCTTGGTCAGCCATGTTATTTTTAGTTTGGAGAAGAAAAAGAAAGACCTTACTTTTCCCAGAATCCATTGCAAATTAGTCCTAGTTATTACAGTTAAGATCTAGACAGCTTTGTGGAACGGATGAATTTAAATGTCTGTGACTTTTGATCAGATCTGAGCTGTACACAAAGTCCATCTTGTGACACCGGCTTGTATGACTGGTAGAGCTGAGGGAAGCTAGGCTAAAGTAGACACAAAACATTACCTTTGTTTACATCTTTGTTATTTCTTTTTTTATACAAGTGTTGTTACATCGTCTTGTTGATAAGTTTCATGTAAAAAGGCTTATTGGCTATGTAATCTTTAAAGCAAGCTTTTTTCCCCTCACATGAAAAGGCTCTGGTTTGTAAAGAGGATTTGGTGAAGGATCAGAGAAAAGGCAAAGCGCTGAGTGGAGTCAAGTTGGGCAGACAGGGAAGATGAGAGAGACTCAAACAAAGAGTATGAGAGGCAAGAATAACATAACACACACTAGAAAAGATACCTGTCTTCATCTCTTTAAGTCTTCAGTTCAGACAACCTGTTGGGCTGATGCTGCCTCATGACGCACTGCCTCTGAAAGTTCCACCTCTGCTCTGTGCACAACCCCCGCATCTTTTAGTGCATGGACAAACTTCAACTAAAGGGCAAAGGGATGTTCAGCAAAGTTAACACTTTGGACAGATAACAGACAACTGAAAGAGGAGGAGGCCATCAATGTCAAACTGAAACTCCCTGATTGGAGACGGGGCTGTGACACCACTTATCAGCTACTTCCTCTGCCGTTCTGACATGGTACCATGCTAGATTCCCAGGAAGTCATATTAAAGGTCCAGATGCACCAAACTGACCTCAGAAAACTAGTGGCAATGAAAGTCCCCTGCTGCATTGCCTTTCATCACCAGACCTTGACCAAAAGTTGCACATTGCTGCCAATGGCCAACCAGCACATACATTCTACGTCTGCGTGAGTTGAAACTGGAAGACTGTCTTGACACTAGTTTGGCAGTTAGCACATTAACAACCCACATTTCCCACTCAGTATCAGGTCCTTTTGAGAGCAGGATCAGATGTAAATAGCTAAAAGAAAGGGACTTGATTTGTCTCTGCCCTGCCTGGAGGAATACAAGATAAATTGGGGCTGAGCTCCAGTGATGAATAGGTGTCATGTCCAGGGGCTGTGCAGGAACACCTAAGCTGCTTCAAGCCACACAAACAAGAGATAAGCTGCTGGCCTACAAGTCACCTCAGCTCAGGCTTAATTCATAAATTTACTTGTTATGGCAGCACTAACTTGAAGGGAAGAGGAGCAAGGCTGTGAGATGTTCAAATCCTGAACCAGATGGATTAAGTGAATGAGAGAAGTGCTGCCCTCCTTAAAGAAAGGAAAGGAATTTCTGCAAATCATGAACATGTTACATTTGCACATCATTGTGTAGCAAATGTGTAGCTGTGGTTAATGTGTGGTTAGGTTTAGGCTATAGACCGTACAAATAATGGACGTAGCTACTATGACATCACCCATTGGTTTGTGGACTCCCCTTTTTTAAGTCTTGAGTTCGGCATTGTGACCATCGCCATCTTGGGTTTTGGAGCCAGAAGTGATCATATCTGGACAAAAGGCTGGCACTGTGGAGGAGCAAGGGGTGGATCTGACTGAGAAGCCGAGGACACTATTGGCAAAGTGGCCCGCCCTTAATTATGCATAAGTTGTTATGAAGGGGGGAACTAGCTACAAAGCCCAAAAAAACATTTTTTGTTCCAGGCTGGTACTTGGTTTAGGCACAAAAACCTCTTGGTTATGGTTACATGATGGGCTTAAAATACCCAGTTTTCAGGGCACAATGATGTCTAGGTAAAAAACAATAGCTTTTTCGTGACACTTTCACGTCAGGAAACGTAGTTATGTCTCTGCAAAAAACAACATTTTTTTTGTGGCACTATTCCCGCTAGAAAAACAGCAACAGGTTGCTAAAAATCCCACATTTAGTGCCTAATAAGTTGCTGGAAACACAGTGATGGCTCACCAAACAACTACCAGTTTTGTTGTCTGTTGGTCTTGGAACGCTGGTTTGCAGCTTGGCAGGCATATCGCCTAGGTGACAGAGTACCCACCCTCCCTTCCACCTCCTGATGACAAAGTCAATACATATACTCCGACTTTAGAAATGTTCATATGATACATATGAAACACGCGAATGCAACGTATTCATGATTTGCAAAAATGTACAATGCTAACATTTTATTCCTGCAACTGGGCTGAATGCCTGTAGGTAGACAGTGAAGTATAATTCTCACTGTGAGATGAGCAAATCATCTAACAGTGTATGTCACGAGGTACTAAATACATGCATTAGCCAAATATGTGTTCACACCTCATAAAGGGAGCCTTGAATGTCATGTAGTGATCCCTGCTGGAGACCTGAGCTCCTGTAGTGAACCAGAATGTTCTGTAGTATTCTGTGAGTACTATTCACTGTGTGTACTGAAGCTCAGCCTCTGTGATTTCCTGCCAGGCTGTTCAATACGCCTCCAAACGTCCACAACGCCTCCACCTTGCTTATGAAACTCTGAGCGGTGAAAAGCCAACACTGCTCCAGGAGAACGCTGTCTGCAGCTCTGCTCTCCTCCTCTTCACTCCTCCATTTTCCATTTCACCATAATGACAACACCAACACAGCAGAGCGTGACATGAAGTAGAAAACCCTTCTGAGCCATTAAGAGATGGACACAGACAGGATGGAGTGTTTACAGTGAGCTGGCCTCTTTCTGCTCTCCAGCTCTTCTATTTCATCTGCTTCCCTCCGTCTCCCATCCCCTCGCTCTCTCTCACACTTCATATCTTTCTCTCACCGCTCTGCTGTCTGTTTCCATCTGGGTTTCACTATCACACATTTCAGTCTCTGTTTACTGCTGTAGTCCTGTCTCTCATTATTCACATTCCTGTTCTCTCTTACAGAACTTTGCTGTTCTTTTATTTTCATCTTTTCAACCTGCTCTTCATGTCTGGTGCTTTCTTCTCCCCACTATCTCTATTTTTCTGTCCAATTTAGAAGAAACTTCTCTCTGCAGAAGAATAATTAGGTTAGCAATTCAAAATAATTTTAATCTTGAAAAATAATGAAATTATTGAAATCAAAATATTTTATACATATAAGGGAAAGTAAAATTATAGTCCCTTTTATACAAGTAGCCCAACATTTTGCTGTACGAGACTTAATACAAAACTTGGCTAACAAAAACAAAACTAAGTGAAGCGTCTTGCGATTAGTTTACTAAAGTTCCACAAATACCGCAGTTATTGCCATAATCCTGCCACTGTGTGCTGCAGTCTGCTCCCGTGGATGGACGGCCTGGGAGCAGAGCTCTTTGCTGATGGATTCACAATGTTGGGGACGAAGTTGTTGGAGGGTAAAACTACAAACGACTTTTGACTTTTTGGCTCATTGCCAGGGGCTGGTGAGCTAACAACTATCAGGACTGCACCTCTTCCACTCCACGGATTCCGGTAAACTATGCTGAGTCATCTTTAAAGTGTTATTTTTCTTCAGAGTTGCACAAGTAGGCAGGGGGTTGAGAGAGAAGGGAAAAAAAGGAAGAATCACTGCACCCAAGTCTAAAACTTGTCAGGGAAACCCTGCTGTTTACTCTGGCACCATGTTGGCTGAAATGTCTACATATCGTCTGATAAGTCAACAATCTAAGTATTGTGAAAGGTCTTTCTAGTGGCCGTAGTAATTATGATGGGAGCAAATGACCGAGTCAGTTGACACTGATATGAAGTGACAAGAGCAGTAAGGGAGGGTGGAGGGTTTACAGGTATAACACCAAAGGCAGCCTCCTGTTTTCAATCAACATCATGTTTTGTTGTTTGTTTGTTTGTTTGTTTTTTTAAGTATGACCACAATTGTACATTTGTAAGATTTAACATGTGTTGATTATTGTATATATATATGATGGCGGACAGCCTCTAACCATGATCTCTCCCTAAACCTAACCAAGTCTAATTAAACTAATTAAACCTAATGAATCACATCATAATATTGATTTTTTTTTTTTTTTGGTAACAATTCTGGAAGACAGAGATACATGAGAATCACCATAATAATTGTTAGCAGTGTACATTTCTGAAAACCACAGATATGCTACATCTCTACGTTATTATGTAGTGGATACATTAAAAAAAAATTAACATTTCAACAGTGCTGGTAGTCTTGTAGGACCATCCTGATGACATGAGCTCAACATTCTGTTTCGCTCTCTCTATCACTCGCCCCAAACCCTTTCAGTGGGCAGGAGTACTCACCTTGACAGACAAACTCCATCAGCCAATCAGCGTAACAAATCACCAGGGAACATCTTCATCACTAACAGAGCCAGTTGATAAGTCAAGCTTTTGCCAAATCCAGTCAAAAGAACGGCAAAACCATCTGTTCCTCCAAGAAACTTCACTTGTTCTTATTTAATTGTTGTTAACGACTATTGTTACAATGGCTTCACTAATTGCTGTGTTATTCTCCTAATGTTAGAGTTATTTCTTGTTTCTTAGGGAGACGCCATTACTGTTTTGCAAGCTGCTGTCTGTATTTTACATCATCAACTACAACACAGTCCCTGATTGGCTGCTTACATTGTCAACTACAGTGCAGATCCCTGATTGGGCACTATCCCAGCTGGAAATGTGATGATATCTCGGTGGAAACAAACAAATAAACAAACAAAAAAAACAACTACCATGTCTGTTGTTTGTTGGTCTTGAGCAGGGGTTTGCAGCTGGGCATCTTGCCTAAGTGACACACCATCCACCATCATCTCCATGTCCTGATGACAAAGTCAGCTCACATACTATGTCACTTTAGAATCATTGATAGGATGCATACTTGTTGCTCGCAGAAACGTACAATGCCAATGTTTTCTTCTGGTGACTGGGCTGGGAGCACGAGTCAGCTTCAGTTTATATACAATTCTGCATATGTCAAGTTTTTTCAGCAGTTTCTACAGTATAAGACAAGATTTGGCAACTATGGAAATTTATCACAGCCCCAGTTATTTTATCCTTCGTCTTGACAATTGTCAGGTAAATAGCAGAGACACAACATTTGCATTAAAAAGCTTGCTTTAAATGCAGAGCGCATAAGGAGCATTTCAGAGTCAGGGCATGAGTGGGGTTTCACCCTTCATTGTCAGTTGTTGTGATAATGACAACAACTAAACTATTCTACAACCGTTTGTCATAAAGAAATTACGATAAATGGTATTTTACCTGTCCTTCCATCCCCTGTATTCTCTCGGCCCCACTTTTCTCCCTCTACCCCCCTTCCAGCCCATGCAGTGTCATTCAGTCTGTGTATTTAAGGTGGACAATTTCAGGAGGTTATTAGGATGAAGAGACTGAGCCTGAATGCAAGTCAATCTTGACATTAAGGTAATTCATCACACTATTGATGCTTCACGCTTGCCACATTGTGCATGCTGGGTCTGCGCCTGCTGTGTCTTCGAGTGTGTGTGAGAGACAAATAGAGTGTGTGTGTGTGTGTGTGTGTGTGTGTGTGTGTGTGTGTGTGTGTGTGTGTGTGTGTGTGTAAATGTATGATTATGTGTGTGCAGCTCGAGGCTCGGGGGCTAATATTGCTTCATAACAGACTATTTTCCATGCCACATTACCCCTCTCTTCCTCCTCCCTCCCTCCATCCACTCTGCCTGTCTTGTCTCAGCCCCAATATAATAAAATAACCCAGCATGCCATGGGCCAGCGCTGCCGATGCGACTGTTTGTTGAGCTCCGCTGATCGATAGAGGCTGGGAATATTTTCCACTCATCTCTGTCCTGTTGTACAGAGACATCGATCTGGCCTCGACAACATGCCTCCAAAGATACGAAGGTGAGCAGGGAGAGGGACAGGAAGGCAGACAGGTGGCTCTTCAAAACCTCCTGGAATGCCAAAGAGCGAGAGCCATTTCACCTCTGCAGTTCGATCGGTGGATTGCTCACTTTATATGTTCATGACAGCTGGGGAATAGGGAAGAATGTCTCCGCTTGGAGATGAGAAGAAAAATGAGGAGAAGACGATGTCAAAACATCAGTGTCTAATGTAAGCCACGGAGGTGAAAATTGCGACTGTGCAGCTGGCGTGCTTCCACATATCCATAACTGAGGCATATTGAGAAAGACTGGTTGTCAACAAAAGGTCACAGGTTCAAACAGCACATATTACATCTTGTCAGTATGCATGATGTTGATGATGATGCAGGACTCTCATGACATGAGAGTGCCAGCTGAAGCCTTTAATTTGAAACCTGTAGTTTTTCCCCTGGTTTTAAAAGCCTACAAACTGATAGCATAGTCAGTACACTTCTCGAGAGCTACTTGGAGATGTCATGACTTAGCATGCAACTAAACTGTAAATGTTTTGGGAGACATTTTATTAAAAATATAAAAATAATTATATGCAGCTTATATTGCCAACTCCTAGCTAGCCAGCTGCTAGCTAGCCAGATCGAGGTCTTCAAATGGACACATTGAGAACTCTGGAGAATAATCGCATCCATGCATTGTACACGCATTGGAAAATAAACTGGATGACCCCCTTGCTCCATCAGTTCCCAACGGGATAGCAGCAAAACTTGACTAAATCCTGGGCAGTGCCATTCAACCAGGTGAATCTTTTTCTATACGCTGATCTGACAGAGCAAAAGGCTCTGGAGAGGTAATGAGATAAGACATGTACTTTGCGGTAAATAAGGATTGGTGTGACAGTAGGGATGTGAGGTGCTGTCCTGGCTGGTCCTGCTGTGAATCACTGCTAAGGGTGGCTGCAGTGCGGCGCTGCCGTGTTCGGGAGCATGCGAGCATACGACCATGCGGCCTTAATGTCGACGTTGGGATGTGTGGACATTTAAATCATTCAGTAACCAGAAACAATGGATTTAATTTAACTGATTATTCAATTGTTTACATGTGACTAGGGGTGGGGGAAATTTCCAATTCTTAGATGCATCGCGATTCGGACGTGGACGAATCTGAATCGATTCACAAACGTCCAAATTTCGATTATTTAAATCTGTTAATTAGAGTAATACAGAAGGTTCTAAATAATGCGGAACTATATGTAAGC
>NC_065507.1:37046178-37116935 GCF_006386435.1 Epinephelus moara | reverse complement strand
ACACGGCCATCCCAACACTCTACCATCAAACCAAAACAGAAGTCATGGCCTCGCTGTTGAAGGCAGGTAGGATCGCAGTTACATGTGATGCGTGGACGTCTGTTGCCACCGAATCATTTGTTACTCTAACTGCGCATTTTATCTTGTGATTTAAGATACCTGTTGTTACCTTTGGTTACGTACAACGAAGTTGTAACTTTCCAGTTTGCACGCATTTCCATTTATATGTTTAACAAAATATAATGGAAATGAATTCAACTGTTTCTTATTACAAATGCACTGTTTTTAAAAATTGCAAGTGTTGAATGCTTATTCAGTGAGACAAAAAGAAATGTGTGTTGTGAAAAAGTGCATCGATATACATAAATTAAAGATGCATCAATAATCGTTTTATAATCGAATCGTAGCCCCTGAATCGTAATCGTTATTGAATTGTGAGGTGCCCAAAGATTCCCACCCCTACATGTGACCAAAGTATTGTATCTCAAAAGTATTTTGTCATGTAATAACATCCGCTGAGGAAGGCCCCAAGATGTCACTGAAAGCTTTGGAAAAACAAAGTAAGATGATGAGCATGAAGACTTTCTGAGTCAAATTGCTGTTTTCTAGGGTCAAGAATGAAGGATAATGCTGACGGCAATGAGTTGGTAGCAGGCTACCAAGCAACAACTTTTGGGGCTGAAAACAAAGCTAACGCTGAAGTACCCGAAACTGCAGTCCCTCTAATGGCCACTTGAGCCTGGCTGCAGAAGAGAGTTACTCCCAGCACATTCTCATTCCGACCTCATCACATATTGACGTTTGGTCATGGACTTTCCATGTCCAGAAACGATGTGCAAGGTTGTTGACATTCTGAGATACCATGTTAGGTTCTGCCCGTTGCATGCGTTTTTTCAGTAATTATACTTTGTTTGAATGGTTTTAAGCCTTTGTCTGCTAGCAAATTAGCATTGTCATAGTTGATGATAGACTGTAAATGCACAAGGCTAACCAAGCTAGCAGATAGTGTTGGGGTTAGCTTCACCTTCCTGTCCAAATATGGTCACTTCTGGCACTTCTGGCTCCAAAAATCTGAGATGGCCAAAATACGAAACTCGAAGCTTCAGAACGGGACTCCACAAACCAATGGGTGACACCACAGTGGCTACATCCATTATTCTATATAGAGTCATATACATACATAGTTCCTGCTTGCACTGTAAAGGTGGATGTTAAGACAAATAGTGGATTATTGTTGATACCAAGGAAACAGTCAATTGGACGTTTATCCTCTGAGGACATCTGAGAAGCACTTTCTCGTATAAAAGTAAGCTGCAATGATTCTAGGAGTATGTGTTTGATGGCTGTGTTCTTGTTTGTGCCACTACGAAGAATGGGTGCAATTTGACATTAACAGGAGGTATGAAATTAAAGGATTAAAACAGAAGAGAAATAATTTTATGTGGGAATCTTGAGCAAATCATGTATTAGCCCTGGATCTCAGCATTTCACCAAACACACTCACTCATAACAAAGTTTAACTGCGTCTGAAGTTTGAGCTGAAAATTTATGTGAGACTTCTCTATCTCTAAATCTTCCTTTTGGATGACAGGAGGAACATAACAACAAAAGAAAGGAAAGAGAAATTGCACAGTTACAACAAATTGCGAGTGAAATTGCAGTTTGATTCATACAGGATTAGTATTATCAGGGGGGCTCTGTCTTCAGCAGAATCCAAAGGCAATTTGCACTTTTACTTTACAAATTACAGACGCTGCAGATTTGCTGAAATCACTGGCAGTTTCCGCAATTATTACAAATCACCGGATGTCCCCTGGTAGTATCAGAGCTTAGTGAACGAGTTATGAGAAAATAAATGCAGAAATTCTCAGGTTCTAACCAACTGAGAGAAAAACAGTAGATGGTTTTGTAACACTGAGGAAAGTTGGGAAAAAGTTACCATGAATCACTGACTTTATGTACTTTACAGCCACCATTGCCTGACGTCGGTCATTTCTTTTGCTGTCAGAAAATCTCACTATTTTTTATTCTTTTTCAGATGATGTGTTCATTTTGGAATAAGTGGTCCCATTTCCCCCTAATACCTGAATGAAATATCTCAGGCTGTAAGTGAGGTCGCAGTTATGTTCCATCTAAAATCACCTGCACGCTCAGCTGAGCTGTGACGCAGGTATGAAAGCTTCCTGTGTCTCCCCGTGTCGAGCGCTTGTTGTCAGTGAACTTCCTGTAGAATTATTAAAGTTAGATCGTGCTGATAGAGGTTGTCCTCCCGCTCTACCTCTCTGCCGCTCTTCCCAGAGACAAAGGGCTTATTTTTAGCAGACTAATACACACACACTCTCGCAATCCCCACACAGTCACGCTTGATCGTGAGCAGAGTCTTTCACACAGCAGTACGCTGACAGCAGAGAGGCAAGCGTACACAAAGATGTCATTTTGGGCATGCGAAAAATGTTTCACGCACAAAGGGGAATGCACACTTTCACACTCATGCACATCTCTTACATCAACACACACAGACTCTGAATCATCCAGGAGATACGGAGGTGTGTGCAAAGTCTTTTCTTTCTAACACCACCAGACACAGGACTATAGAAATGAGGAGGAACATTTTAAAAGAAAAAATTCAAACCTTCACCTCAATTAGGAGACCTGTAGGTCTGTGTGTGCTGCAAAAGTAAGGAAGAACATAGACTAAAAATAGGCAGACTTCAGAGACACCATCACTAAGATGTTCTCTGTATTAGTTTTGTACATAACAATTTGAACACTGGTTTCTGGTGCAATCAAAGAAGTAGGGAAGGTGGGAGGATACTAAAGCACTTACCAAATGCCATCATGTATATGGGCAGATACTTGTACAAATATGTTAACTGTATGAGAAAAACATAACAAGCTCCTGTATAAAATGAAGCATAAACCTCATACATACTTACTTATGAAAAGTATTTCATACAGCCTGTTCTCATTCTTAAGTGATTAAATTCCACTGCTTTGTCAGTGACAACACACAAGACAACTTTTGCACCAATATTAAACGGGTGTCATGTTGGTGAAGATTCTCAGTTATCCAGGTCATGATAATCTTAATTTTCACCTCACCTTTCCTATAGGCTTCTTCAGTTCTGAAATCCAGTCCAGTCAAGAACTGAAGAAACCTCTTCAATGAGAGGTGAAATGTATTCAAGAAACCCAAGCAAGTCCAGCTGCGTACAATATAGCTCTTAAGTCTACAAGTGCCACTTTGTAACCCCCGACAATTGGCGTCAGCTTGTAACACCACAGGCAACTATGTAATATTAAGAGCTAGAAAGTCCCTATAGGGTCCAGTAAAACCCGTACTCTCACCCAGGAGTCCGCTGTACACTTTCTGCGCTTGTCTTAAGCCAAGCAATGTTTTGTTTTTTTCTGCCTACACCTAACCACATGCTTTTGTTGCACAAGGGAATAAATTGTACATTCCCTGTGAAAATGGCAGAGTATTCTAAAAAGACACAATGCATGTAAGGAGCATAAACTGACCTTTTGCTGAGTCCTGTCCCCGGACTGGCCAATCATAATGTAGCATAGGGCCGGCTCAGACCAGGGTCTGACAACAAAACAGCTGTGCTCACTGACTCTAATGCAATCCTTTCAGATTTCCTTCATTTTCAGGCTGGTTTTGTGGTAGCTCTACATTGTGCCTGGGGCACGCGTATTAATGATGCTTGTTACCTTGAGAGGTTGTTCCAAAACCAAAATCAAAATCAAACTCAGAAAAGTAAGGGGTTAGCTAGCTAGCTACTGAAGATATAGCCTACTGAATGTATACACATGCTGCTTTTGCTTTTTAATGATTATAACAGTGAAAAAAAGACTGACCCTGCTGTACAGGAACCAGTGAAGGGAAGCAGAGAAACTTTGCTGATATTCAACCAGCTGTGGGTTATCGCATTGTGCGCAGATGAACGTTGTTTAACTCCCCCCCGAGATCCCTGCCCATCAGGCGGAGGAGGTCCAGGTGCTGGCAGCGGTGCAGGGGTAAAGCCAAGCACTGTTCATCGGCACGCACTGCAATGCCACACAGCTGGTTCAATATCAGCAAAGTTTCCCTTTATATTCATTGTCTTGTGTGGCGATCAGCAGTGATGTGGTGGTTCACTTGTACACTGTGATCTGTAGCCTATAGTTCGGCTTTAGCTTCTAACTATCTTTACATGTTATAGACCAAACGATTAATCGGCAGACTTATCAACAACAAAAGTATCAGGTAGTTGCAGCCCTAAACATGTTGTTATGCAATACAGTGGTTGCTGATAGAATTATAGTATATATCATCAATTAAGCAAAGAACATGAATTGTGTATTGTAGTGAGATAATGCAACTTGTTCTCATTCTGAAGTCATCAAATACCACTACTTGGTCATAGATGTCTGCGTCAGACACCAACAAAAAGCAGGCATCCTTTCCTGGTGGTACGCCATTGGGTGGCATTAGTTCATAATGCCACCAGACAGCATCTGTTTGAAACATCACTGGACCACAATATAATAAAAAGAATATGGAAAGTCCCTACAGGGTTGGCAGGAGAGGTGGTCGATGGGTCCAACAACACCAGATTTCACCCTTGAGCCCAGTGTTTGCTTTCTGTATTAATGTTGATCCAAATCATGATGTTCTTTTCTAGATCTAGCTACATGCTTCTTGCCTAAACCAAGTGTGTTTGTTGCACAATTAAATAAATGTGAATATGAGGTGTTACCAATGTTGACAGTTTATTTTGAGAAAGACTGTATGCATTTAACAAGCAGAAACTTTACAGTTCCTGTGAAAATGGAAGTGTATTTTGAAAAGACACAATGCATGTAACAGGCATAAACTGACACAGCGTCCAATACCGTCAACAACAGATGCATGCAGGATACCTGGTGCGTAATATGTAAATGTGAGAGTCTACTGATGTGTACTTTGACCTTCAACGTGAGGATATAAGAACTTGATCGCAAAACAACAGAAGTCTGATTAGGACTCTGGTGAAGCCAACAGATCTGACCAACACGAAAATGCTGTTGGACTAATTTATGGAAATGCTGGCATTAAGGTGGTGTCAGTATACGGGTAGCTGAATCAACAGTAAGCTGATGAAGACGCCAGAGCGGCGTGGGACTCATTAAGAGTGTAATAGCACCTATCAGCTCCATTAGATCAAGGGTCCTTAACCTTTTATAGGCTGGGAACTCCCTGTGCTACATTCAGGCTCATTAAAGCATATTACCTCCCCACAGCTGAATGCAAACCAAACAAGAAGGTCAAACCACCAAACACCTCATTAACAATGTGACATTTAAAAAACACTAAAAATGGTCGCACCTCGACAGCCAGGCTCATTAAAACATATTACTTTAGTTTAACTGCAAAACAAACCAAGAAGCCCAAACTACAGATCCAATTATCAGCCTTATGTTAGAAAAAAAAAATAGCTGTTATTGCCGCGGAGGTGAGTTCAGAGACTGCTGAAGCCAGAAAAAATCAAGACTGAGTAAATTAAATGAAATAGATTGTAATTTAGTTTGAGTGTTTCAGTGTCACGATGGGAAAAGGCTCACTAAAAACTTCCGCTGTAATGTCATTCAACTGAACTCAGCTCATTAAATAAATAGTTCCTAATCAAATGTGTCAAAACAAGATAATGAAATGCTGGTGTCCACACTTGCATTTGAATTAAATGTTAGAATCAAATGTCAGTGAAGAGGCAAAATAAATGATCAATACCCAGCATTTCAACTCCTCTGTCATATCACCCTACCCACTTCAGTTTTTTTCTTGTCTTGTGTTTTCCTCTCAGTTTATTCCCCTTAAAAAACTTTCTACCTATATTATACAGTTCTCTCTCTGACTGACTATCTCTTGAAATGAAGGGGCTTGTCTTTAGCTTTTTGTAAGGCAACCTGAAGAGGTAAAAGCATCTGAAAATTAAAAGAAAAAATGTATCTATGGTAAAAAAAAAAAAAAATACACCTTAAAATACATTAACATTGGTAAATTGCTGCATATTTACATTTAGGTTTAGGGGGAAAAAAGTCATAAGTTGGCTCTACATGCACACGGCAAGCAAACATGGGCCTCCTGGGTAAAAGTCCAATGTTGTTGGACCCATCCTCTACCCCTCCGGCCCGCCTTACAGAGACTTTCCAGGTCCCTTAATTACATTGTTCATCTGGGGGAAATTCAGACTGATGGCCTTTGTGCATTTATCGTACTGCTGGAGCCTATCCCAGCTGACATTGGGCAAGAGGCGAGGTACACCCTGGACAGGTTGCCAGACTATAACAGGGCTGACACATAGAGACCAGGTTGCCAGACTATAACAGGGCTGACACATAGAGACAAACAACCATTCCCACTCAAAATCACACCTCCCAGCAATTTAGAGTCAGCAGTTAACCTAACCTGCACAACTTTGGACTGTGGGAAGAGGCTGAAACAGGAAAACCCAAATCAAGACTGAGGTCGAGATTACTATTTGGTAATTCTGCAGCCCTGGCCAAACTGACCAACCTGTTTGCATTCTGTATGTAAGATTACACCTGCATTCACAAGTATAGATAAGATATCCAGCCACAGATTGCTTGCAATTAATTCACAGGAGGCAAAGGGGTGTCACAATGTAATAAAGAAATCACCAGAATCACACAGACTGTCTGTTTGTGTTACCAACTGCTCCAGCAAGAAACTTCCAAATTTGCGCAAAAATCCACAGCTCTGCTCTGTGAAATCAATTTCATTTTCTATTAACCTCCATTAAATCTTCACATTTCGTGGCATGCCAACAAATGGCTGACCAGGGATTGCAGAGTAGAACCACAGTCCTTCTGCATGATGAGTCCAGTGCACACTATAAAGTGATAAAATGATGCTAATCGTTTTCCAGTCATACATCAGATGGGTAATAGTTTGGATGTTGTTGTGTCAGTCTAAAAAGGTCAGAGCAAACATCAAGTTCAAGTGATATTCATCTACTGAATCCAGCTAGCAACCATGTGACAGTAAGCTAGTCTCTTTTCTTCCAGCTAAACCAATATGCTGAATAATAAAGTGTATTCAGATGTTCTATAAGCTTTCTCCGAATAACATCCTATTTCACTTTCTCCCTTTATGTCTTACTTTCTAACTTTTCTTTCTTTCCCAGCAGCAACTTTCAACTCCTGAGTGACTGGTCTTCCATATTAAGTTTCTTTTCTCCTCATTCAACTCTCTTTCTGCCTTCACCATCTCACTTTATTTCTACTTTATACGCAGTGCAGACTTTTTTGCATCTTTAAAGCAGTGTGAATTCAGTTAAACCTGTTCACTTCCAGTTCATCTAGTAATTGTTTCATAGTGTTTTACTCAAAAGTATGACTGATTTTGACATTTTATTGCCCCAGGAAAAAACTATCCAGCCCTTAACTGCCATCAAATCTAAATTAAAAATGAGAAATACATATCAAAGCTTTGAGAAGTACAATATGATGAGAGACCAGAATATTTTATAAACACCTCAAAACTTTCTCCGTATAGTTTCAATATAGCTGTATTACCTGAGGGACAATCAGCACTGTGATTATGGGTATGACAGTGTGAAATAAAGAGGCAAAGTTGAGTATTATCAGTGAGAGTGAAGTACCTTTAAATACAGTACTGAATGTACTCAGGTGAACATTGTCAGTGTTATAACAGCTTTTACGCAACAGAGGAAATACTGTCTGAGATAATCTTCTTCAAAAGAGTGTTTTTTGTAATGTCGGAAAAATACACGTGTATGTCTGAAGAATCTGCCTCCTCACTGCAGCTGCTGCAGTGCAGTTGTGTCTTTGACTCACTTCTGTTTGTTCACTTTAATAAGAACAATGTATTTACTGAATTTGCTGTTACACTTTGGGTTGATTGTTAGTCATAGACACACAAGTGCAAAACAAATACCCCATGGAGGTTGACCATAGGAAAGACACTGAATGACCACATCTTAAAATCTCGCATTCTCCCAACTTACTTAATAATGCTAAAATAGTTAAAGACTGATCCGATACTGATAATTCTGGTGAAGCAGTACAACATATATGTGAGCAAATTGGGTCATAAAACTTGCAGCTCCAAGTTCTCTTTCTCATGTTTTTTCTTCCCTCTTTCATCAAGCCATCACTGCTATTATGTGTCAGATTTAAGTAGTCAGGCTTGGAAATTCTTTCTGCATTTAATGTTAATGGACAGCTACGGTCACGTGGACGTGTATACGGTGCTATTTATAGTACAATTGAGGGTCCCTGTCAGCTCCCAGCAGTAAACTGGAGGGCTGGAAGGTGAGCTTACCATCCTCCCACTGCTGACATTGGGTGAAAGGTAAACGCAAAAGACACTGCTGGGTCTGAAGTTGTTTGAGTGCAGACAACACAAAAAGTGTTGGAGAAGCAAAGAGTATATGCACTAGATGTGCTCACACCAACGCAATGTTGTTTGCACAGAAGGTTCTACACAGTTTTTAGAAGAGAGAAACTAATCCCTACTCAGTCAGGAACACTTTGGTCAAAGACGCTTTATTCTCATTTGCAGTATTATATCTGGCGGTATGGCTCTGTTGTGGGGCCTACGCAGAAAGCTTCTTCCACGCGCCAACGTGAATAGCCTAAGGCAGAGAGAGCACACTTCTCCATCCTTTCACGCGCCTGCGTGAAATGTCTTAAGGCAGAAAGAGCACATCTCTCTGCCCTTCCTCATGCAAATGAGGAAAGCCTGAGGCAGGCAGAGCACACCTCCCTGCCCTTCCATGAACCTACATGGAAAGCCTAAGGCAGGGGAGCAGCAGCAAAGACCCCTGGGAATAGAACAGGACAGCATCAGTGACAAACAGAAATGACACTGATAAGTCAGACACAACATGAAAAGGAGGAGCTGGGGTGGAGGCGGGTTGCAAAGCAGCTTGCAGAGGAAACAGCAACATGAGGCAGGCCAAAGCAGTTCAAATAGGACACCCTGAATGAGATTCACCAATTGGTTGCATAGAAGGGAATCATGTGATCTATCAGCTGACACCCTTCCATCAATCAGCTGCTCCATCAGTTGACTGGGCTGTGTTAGATCACCTGATGTAACTGGCATGTGAGCTGAGCTTGACATTGTGTCCTGCCTGAACTAACAATATGCTCAATTTTTAGTATCCATCCTAATGACCCTGGAATCGATCTTCATAATGAAAACGTAGTATCAAGAGTGTCAATATTTTGGTATCAATCCACCCACCTCTTTCAGCACCAAGACCAGAAAAGGTCAGATTGGTACAATCCTAATGCTAGCCAGTCCTACTCATACACTGTAAAATAATGGACATAACTATGTGAGGTCACCCATTGTGGACTCCCATTCTGAAGCCTTGATTTTGGCATTACAGCCGTCTACATCTTGTGTTTTTGAAGCCCAAAGGGGTGGATCTGACTGAGATGCCGAGGTAAAGTTGGGCATTTTAACATGGGGGTCTATAAGGACTGGCTGGCTTCCAAAACTAACCCCAAGTGGCCATTCAAAGAACTGCAGTTTTTGGCTTCATTTTTCAGCCCCACAGGTTGCCACTTACTATCTAAGACTGTTTGTTGGTTCACGGAATGTTTATATTGTAACATGCTGGAAACAAACAAAAAACACTGATGTTCAGCTCTCAGTACCCATTACATACAGTAGCAAACAGTTTGCATGTGCCGTGATGTGTGTGATATTGTAAGAAAAAAAGAAAAAAAAAAGTCAGCCTGGAGCCTTAAATAAAGAAGGGTCATTTCTGACCAGAGCAAACTGGCCACAGATGGAGGTTGTGACACCAACTGAAGGAGAGGGAATGAGGTGTTGTAGTCGCTCAGTGGTACACCTCTGGCAAATATATGGCTCTCTCATCAGCATCAGAGACACAACATCTGCTTCTTATTGTCTCTGTTACATCACTTATCGGCTGCGGCAGGTCAGTGCAGTGCCCTTCACACTCTTTGCATATTCACATCTGTTAAATGTACCTATTTCTTCTTATGTGTCTGTCCGTATAATAGTAAAAGAGTATACTTTCATAAAGTAAACATTATGTGTATGTGTGTGTGTGTGTGTGTGTGTGTGTGTGTGTGTGTGTGCGTGCGCACAGAGCATCCATCTGTCAGCCTGACGCATCGCTCCAGTCAGCAGTCGTCTCCCCTTCACACGTCATTGGCTGTCGCCGTGAGACCAGGACTTATTCAGCCAATTAGCTCAGAGTGAGATAGCAGTGAAGGGGCCTGCTGTGTAAGCTGTTGCCCCATCTCGAAATGTCAGTAGCCATAATCAATGTCTGCGATACAGCGAGTGGAAGGTGAGGAGGAAACATGTGTCATGTCACCATAATGCAATCAAATCTCAGCAGCTGGTTGGAATCAAAAATCACATCAAGTTTAGTAACTGAGTGTGGGACTGTTACTATATGCTTCCCCCCAAAAAAGGAGCAAATAAAAACATCTCTGTAAATATAAGAGAGAGGACAAGTAGGTCAGAGTACGTTGTAATAAGGACTACAGAAAGCTTTAGACTGTAATCAAGTTTGAAATTCCTCCATCTTTGCAACTCTCTTTACCTCATCCTGACTGCTACACACAGTCATTCTGGGAAATACCAAAAGCTGGCACTGAACCAGAGAGTTCCTGGTTCTTGACACTGAGTCATTCTCACAACATTCTTGTGCTCATGCTTGTGTTTTGACATTTATTAGTTGACCTGGCCTGTTTTGTAAAAGCTTTTTGTAGAAAAGTTTATATATATATATATATATATATATATATGTTTCACCAAGAAATTAATTATCACTTACTTTATTTAGTTATTTATTTATTTCAAGATATTTTTTGGGGCATTTTTAGCCTTTAATGTATAGGACAGACAAGCGTGAAGGGGGGAGAGAGAGAGGGAGTGACATGCAGCAAAGGGCCACAGGTCGAAGTCGAACCCGGGCCACTGCGGCAACAGCCTTGTACATGGGGGCCCTGCTCTACCACTAAGCCACCGGCGCCCCATCACTTACGTTATTTAATTATTCATAAAATTTGGCTTCCTTGTTAGTTGTTGATAAAAATACTAATGATAATGTGAAATAAACCTCACCAAGGGCAGCCTCCTCACTCTGACATCTCTCCACTTTGTGCATGTATAGGTCCTGTTTGTGCATGTGTGTGTCTTTCGGACCTGTGTGTAATTGACAAGCAAGAGTGAAAACATTGAATTCCCCCTCAGGGGGATTAATAAAGTAAATAAACTTAAACTTAAACTTTGTCCATACATTATGTCATATTATAATCTCTACCCTTTGGTGTCTCTGTTCTCTATTATTAAAATCCCAGTCTGGTCTACTGATGAGCTCAATTTGTTGCTGTATGCATGACTGAAATACAGACTGCAGCATTCACACCATAAAAGAAAGGGAAACACATCAGTACTAGAGCTTAACCAATACTAGATTTTTCAGGTAGAAACAGATATAGATATTTGACATGCATAATACAAAATGTTTTTGACAAAGATCCTTTAATTTTTTTTTTTTTTTAAGAATCCTATGTATGAAAAAAAGAAGAAGCTGATAGCAGTTAGCAGCTAACTCAAAGAAAAAGAACAGCGGCCAAAAAGGTCCACAAATTGGGGAGACAATGAGGTTCAGGTGCTCCTTACCCTCTGAGTAGAGGACAAGATCAGCTGCCATATAACAGGGATGGTAGATGATTCTTATTGACATGTTAATACCATTGTTATTGTTTATATAGCACTGCCAATATGTACACTGTCACACTACAGGCCAACAAAGTTGTGTTAAATGTCACCCCGTCACACCTATTTTGCTTCCGCAATGCCAGTATGCTGTCTAAAATGAAAGGTGGTGTAAAGAAGGGACTTAGTAGCGGCTCTATGGCGCAATCTCTGTGTAAAAAGGGCTAATGTAACAGTGACTCTGTCATTTTTTCAAATTGTCAGGTTATTTATACACCTGTACAAACACTGTGCTGAGCCAATATCAGCCAATAACAGTCGCCCACTCATTTATCATCACCATGGTAGCCTAGTAGTTGAGACATGTACCAGCTCAGGACCAACAACACAAGAATCTGGTCGAACTGTATAACTCTGAACTAAACATGTTCAAATATCTCTGGCTGTTGCTTAGCGACCCACTCGCCAGAAAACAAAAAAATGTTTGCATTATGCATTTCAGCAAGCACAGCTGTGTTAAAATTGCTTGGTATTATGTACAGGATACACTGAAGCCACCAAAAAAACTAAAAAGCCAGTCTTGTTGTTTGGCGGTCTCAAACAGCGGTCAGTGGCCTGTTAGGTTCCACCATCCCCACCACCTCCCTATGACAAAGTTAACTCGTATACTATGTCACTTTAGAAACATTGATATGATGCATATAACATACAAATGTAATGTAATCATGGTTTGCAGAAACACACAATACCAACTCTTCTGGTGACTGGGCTGTGCTAAGCAGATATTAACTAGTGTTACTTTTCCCAATGTTGAAAGAACATGGAGCAGACAGTTCCTGTTAATATAAGCAGAAGAAGAAGAAAACTGCAGAGAGGTTCCTGGAGGACACAAAAGCCTCACTGAATGCTGACTCTTTCTTCTCTGTCCTCCTTGATCCCTTCAGCTGAAGCTGCTGCTGTTGTTGTTGTTGTCAAATATGAGACTGGACAGTTGTTTGTCTATTAGCGCTGCTAATCACACTGAGCCACCCATGTCAATAAAACTCATTATAAGAAACAAGCAGCTCATCAGCCGGGCACTGCCCTGCTTATCAGCACAGCCAGGTCCAATTCATCACTGCCACATTTATGAAACATCATCATCTTTTTAAATTACAGTGTGGGCTGAGCTGTAACTGATTACATGTAATGGACAAAGTCTAAACTGATTTGTAACTTAAAAGCAGTAACTCCAGTTTGTACAAATACTTAGAGCTGTTACTTCCATAAGATAAACACTACATTTTAGTTTGCAAATTTTATTTAAATCTTTTACTTTTGATAGCTTTGAATTAGGAAGCTTTTGCTTGTTTTACTCTACTTTCATTTACAGTACAGACTGATGGCATGGTCACCTCATGTGGTGGCATGGCTTATACGTTGTTCCTTTCAGGATAAATTAGGCTACTAAGAAATGCTACAATTTGGCATGTCTGTTATATTTTACAAGCTTCTAGGACACTTTACATACCAAAAATATAATGTTATCTTCCAGAGAATCTAAGAACTGAAATAAATGTTGCTAATGCAACAAAATCACACTCGAAGTGCACATCACCAACAAACTTTGCAATTTTGGAAAGCAAAATCCAAAAGTCCCTGCTCTAATAAATCACTTTCGCTCATATTCTTCCTCACATTTCTTCTTCATGCTCATACAGTCTCGAGCACTACCCAAAAGGACCAACCAGGGACGACGTCATCTGCCTATATGGGGGCTGTGGTGAGCCGCCTTGCTAGTCTGGCTGGGTACTCTTTCTGGCTGACGATCCACAGCTACACCTTCATGTTTAAGACTCTGGATAAATGATGCATTTCATCAGATTACAATGCGAGAAATAATGGCTTGCAACATTGTTGATTTATAATCATATGCAATCAGTGTCATTGTTGGTTTAATTACCACACAGCACTTCCACATACTTTGAATAACCTCCACATCAACACAGGCTACATTCCTCTGTTGGAGGGCCAACTGTGATAAAAGCAAAACGTCTCTGCTTTCACTGCCCATAGTCAAAGCACAACCCATAAATCAGCAGGAAGATTAGTCAAGACAGAATGTTTGTTGCAATTTATTCTTTTGGGTCGATCCTCCATGTAGTACATAACAATCAGCTGGATTACTTTCATAATGTCAAAAACCTCAAGAATTTCAAATGTCACAAAAAACTTTTTGGGGGATTTTTGATGCAGTGTTAATTTTGGTAATGAAAATTGGTGAAACCTTTTTCAATGATGAAAATGAGGACAAGATAAAAATAGATCTTTGATAACAAAAACTATGATGAAATGCATGTTTTGTTCTTGATGAGACAGGACTCAAATGGCGATTTAATGGGAGAGAAGAGAAGAACAACATGATAAATTATCTTATGAAACATATTTGAAAAACATTTTAAGTTTGGAAGCCAAGAGTGTTTGTGTTTGCAGTTCTTTTCTAATGCTGTATGAGATCAGAGTGCCAACTAAAGGTAAATGCCAGTTAATAGTCAGTGCCAGGATGTTCCACTAACCTGCAAAAGACACAGCATTAGCTGTTAGCTGTAATTCAGCAGTAAACAGGGAGCTGTGTGTATCCAACGCATTCACATATCAATGTTTTGTCATCAACTTTCCATGTCGAGATATGCCATACAAGGTACCCTGAGTGCATTTGCTGTTGACATTCTGGGATGCCGTGTCAACTTCAGCCTGTTACATGCATTGTCTCTTTTCAAAATACACTTAAGTTTTCACAGGAAGTGTACAGTTTTGAATACAGTCTATTTCTAAATAAATGCACTATGTCAGTACAACACTGCAAACTGACATTTTTATTCCCCTTCAACAACAAACGCACGTGGTAATGTTTTGCCAACACAAGCACGTGGTTGGGTTTTGGAAAAAAAAAAAAAAAAACAGGGTTTGGCTTTACAAACTTGTGGGAGAGAAACACTGGACTCTCGCGTGAAGTTCTGTGGTTGTTGGACGCATCCACCAACCCTCCCGCCCACCCTACTCAGACTTCTGCTGCCTTAACTTTCATTGTTGTCCCATCACATTTTGCCCTGACACTGCCTTGCGCTGTTACACAATAATGGCAACCGGCCGTGTATCACATCAACATGAAAGGACAGCTTTTTTCATCGGTGTCTGACTCCGAAAGTCACGACCAAGGTCCAGATTTCAACAACACCGGAGGGGGACCTGGTGCATGTATCTGACTATAGATGGTGGGACTGTTTAATGAATTTGTGGAGTTTGTTAGTTGCAGCGATGGCTGTTAGCAGCTAGCTCTGCTTGTTAGTTGCTGAACTGCAGCAAAGCAAGCAGCCGCTGGGCCATTTCAAGAACGTTTTTCGTTTGATGCCGTTTGACAGACAGGTAGGAGGCTCAGTTATCTGTGAGTGTTGTATGTAAACAGTTTGAACTCAGTGGAGTTTTCTCGACAGCTGGCAGTCCAGTTTTAATCACCAACCATGTGAGAGGACATGATTTTAAACCTCCAGACTATACGTTGTAGATTTAGAAATAATCCAGGCTGAAATAACTTTATTTTTCTGGTTCTTAATAGTGAGATCAATAAGTCTACAGTTTACAGTGAACCTGGGTACAAACATTTGTGTAGTTGTCTGGTATTAACTTGTTAATGGTGTCAAAGATCAATATTTCAATTTTTTTTTTTTTTTTTAAATAATGATCAGTTGTCTCGTAAAACTTCATTTCAACATGTGAAAAGTTGTCTCTGGAGAAATGCAAGTTTGTTTATGTGTACAGACAAAAATTGTGTCTTAATGAAATGTCAGTACTTGATACAACCTGTCACCTACCTGTATTAGCCAAATAGATTTAAAGATAAATAAAAAAAAAATAAATAAAAAAACATTTTGACTAAAAAGTAATAACTTTTTGTCAACTAAACCTTGACTTAAATTTTGAAGAATAAAAATGACTCAAATGTAACTTAAACTTTTGGGCATTTTCATTTAAAGACTAAGACTCTAAGAATCTTAAAAAGCAGCCAAAAGTTAGACTGGAACACCAGATGAGTCCTAAGCATTAAGTAATGTTTTTAGGGCCAATTTAAGGCCACAGGAATAATTTCTTTATGCTCAGGCTGCGGTTTCTCACTCTCTCCCATTTATTTCAGATGTATTCATTATAGGATTCTCTGAATGTCAGCAGCTCAGTTACTTAAATGTGAAATGTCAATTAAAGTGACACAAATGGTATTTGCTCAGATGTGGTCATACTATTTCATAACAGCTTAAATAATTGTTTCCTTCTGCAGAGCTATGGAATTGAAAATGAATTTTAACCAGGATGTATCCAGAATAAATTTAATTACTTTCCACATTTCAAAGCTGAAAGTGCAGAGATGTGTTAATGTTCCCAAGCTGAACACACACAGATGTAACGAACAGAGATCATATCAGAACATACAAGAGCTTAACCAGCTAATTAATTAGACTAATACAGCTGTGTTGTGTGTGCCAGCTGCCCTGTGCTGAGGTGTGTGTCTGTCAGCGTGTGATGCTTCATCACTGTTGTTGTCATATGTCAGTGTGCTGATGCCAGATGTGACAGTTCGTGTTTAAAGCCTATTAACCGTGTCAGATGTGATCGGCAGCAGCTGGATAAACAGTGGCGCTGACAGTATGTCGCCTTCAGCCACAGACACAGATCTACATGTGAGGCTGTTAGCTTGGCATTCCTGTTAGCATTTAATGATACTGATACTCTATTGATCGATGTCCAGAGGTTGTCTTTTTTTCCCGCTGATCGAAAACAGGAAGGTCAGAGGTCCGAGGTCAGGGACAGCGAAACAAAAGCTCTCTGGGGACTTCAATTGGTCTCCTAAAGACATGAATCTGTCAATAAGATATATCAGGACCATATACAGTTCTGATGAATCAAATAATCTATAGTTATTCAAGTTATTTATTTACAGGAGCAGGAATGAATGGACTCGAGCTCCGTTTCCACCAAACACTTTCAGTATAGTACCTCTGGAACCAAAAGTAACCATTCAGACATGGTACTTAGACCCTAGGTCTGTTTAGCGTTTTAACTGCAAACAGTACTCTTAAATGTGGGCGGGGTTGTTGTCACTCACTGCTCCATCTAGCATCTAGCGTCAACAGAAGGAGGCTGCACGCTGACATTTTCAGAACAAAACAGAACAGGCTGCAGTGAGAGTCTCTCTCAGTGGGATATTTAAAATACTGAGTTTGTGCATTTAGTCAGTATCAAGCAAGCACAGGGGTTTAATGTTGACAGAGTCCACAAGAACAATGCTCCACAGTGCTTTTTTTTTCTCCAAGTGAGGATTAGAATATATGCAGTTCACATAATCCGGTTGAAATTAATATGTATTTTTAAACACTTGAAGATACAGTCATTACTAAAAGTGTGCTTCACCTCAGAGAGACAATAAAAACTAATGGAATAGTCAATGGCTGATGGATTCATGTAGTCAACTCATGCCTTGAGTAACACTACAAGTAAACTTTCCACCGTAAAGCACAGTGAATTAAATTATGTTTTTCTCAGTTTACAACAAGAGGCAGCAAAACATCCTTTCATTTTTGTGTTATAGCTTACTAATGTATGTAAAACTAGCCATGCTATGAACAGTGGTTACATAAGCTTCAAAACCAGCCATAACTCAGCGCTGAGTAAAAGTGGCCGTCCTCTACTGACCAATCAACTGACTGCAGTGTTCACAGCTCCATGCTTTAGTACTGACCTGTGTGTTAGGTACCCCGACAGAGGGGGGACCAATAATGGGGACAGTACAGAACTGTTTCCCTGGTACCATCCATAATTTTTAGCAGTGGAAAGGACAAAAAAAAGCGTACCGAACGGGGCTTTAGTGTTTTTGTTTTTCTGTTTTGTGTCACTATAAACTTTTTTTTTTCTTTTCTTTTGTTGGTTGAATGAAACAAGACATTCAACGTTTTCAGCCAGGGTTAGAGATTACCAGTGGTGTTGTTAGGCAAATGGCAAAAGTTTTTAAGATGTCATAAACAAAGCATCAAAATAGAGCTGGTTCATCGGCTCGGCCCCCCCTACAGAGGTCAGGCTAATGACCTCAAATCCTAGAAACGCCCTTGGAGACTGATATGGATATTCAAACATTTTTGATTTTGTCTTTGTTTTACATTTTATTTTATTTTATAAAAAAGTTGTTTGGAAAAACATCATTTGAGCCTCACTGTAGCCTGCAGCTCTAACTGCACACACGGGAGTGTGGTGCACAGATGGCAGTCAGAGCTACAGGCTACAATGAGGCTAAAAACAGAGTTCAAATGATGTTTTTTTTAAACAACTTTTTATGTTGGGGCTTCAGGACACTTGGATCACTACTGACGAGCAGTATGGAGATATTTTGTGGTTACAATTATGTGTTTTTGGACGTTTGAATCTCCATTAGGTGGAGTTGTGTTGCTACCTCCTCTCCCCTTGGATCTCCGCAAGTGTTGTGAGGACTCTAAAACTTCACCTGAGCCTCCATCAGCATATGGGTGAGTAGGTAATGGCTGAATTTTCATTTTTGGGTGCACTATCCCTTTAACCAAAGTGAGTTTATTTTTGAAAAAGAGTGTATGCATCCAGTGACCAGAGACCATACATTAAATTTCCATAATTTGAGACAGGCGTAAATTGACACAGCGTCCCAGAACGTCCACAACAGACGCACCCAGGATACCTAGTGCCTCATATGTAGACATGAAAGGCCACTGACCAAGCAGTGAAATAGGATGAGTTGGGAGTGAGAATCTGTTGGAGTGGAAACATGAGAAAAAAATGTGTCAGTGCTGTGAATTTCAGTATCACCTTAAGTATCTGTATTTTTATTCGTTTATTTTGTGTGAGTGTGACTTGGAATTAATATAATACACCACATTAAGTGCAATTTGAATAAGAGCAGCAATGTGTTTTCACACTTTCAGCTGTTGCTGTGGGTTATGACTTTTTATTTGTGAATAATCACAGCAGATATTACAGGCAGGTTCTCAGAGTCTGCTGGCAGATGAAGCAAAATATTTTATCTCTTTTTTTTCTTCTTCTTCCCTTTGCATTCACTTTACCTCTGAATGGCTTTGAGCCACGTGATGTCCACGTGTTGGTTGTGTCCTGGCCATGATGGAGTTAACAAACAGCTTTGGCCATGAAAAACGTACTTTGTCAAAACTTACAAAAACAAACACCATAAACCTTTGAAGTGCTTGCTTTCAACATCACGTAGATGTGTGTGATGGCACTTCTAGTCCTACATGGAAAACAGCCACTGCCTTGATGCAGCAGAGCTCTGACAAAAAAAAAAGAAAAGTGAAACACCACACCTTGATGAATGAGTCAGAGAGCTTAACAGACAGACAGGTTACATATCATGTAAGCACACACTTCCATTAGGATAGAATACTAGCAGTGTCTGTGGACTGGACTGCTAATTGAGTTGTTGTAAGTGATCAAGCCCCTCCGACTGTATGGACGCCAGACTGGAGCAGAAATCTTTCTCGGTTGATTTGTTGAAGGAGCTCCAGTAGAAATTTGACCCAGTGCTGCTAGCTAGCTAGCATCGTCTGGCAGCTAGCTGTCAGCTGGGTCAATACTTGGCTGTAGTTCTCTGTCTACAGTCCAGAAGCTGCCTGCTCCCATTACGACTATTCAAAGGCTGCATTCACTCCCCTTCTCTTTTTGTAGGCCAAGACGCAGTCATGGCTCTGGAACATGTCCTGATTCCTCACTGCTTCTCTCCAAACTCCTCTCATTCTATCCTCCCTTCTCCTTTCACGTCCTTTGTTTTCCTCCTCCTCCTCCTCCTCCTCCTCCTCCTCAGTCTTACAGAAGCCTGTGCCAGATACTTGAAGCAGAATTGAAATTTGCATGTTTCTTTTGCAGCCTCAGCAAAACACACATTGGTCTTGTTGAAACAATCAATATTCTGCAGCCTGCAGCTGATCAACACTGTCTCGAAATAGAGGAAGTGAACTATGAGTAAATAGTTTCCTCTGCACTTCATTTTTTTCCCTTAAAGTGTTTTCTTTAAGTGGGCTTCTATGGAGTACTCATCCATAGACCGAATATTACATACAGTAGATGTCAGTCTGCAACACCACCAGTTTGGAGAAGCAAGCTGCAGTCCAACATGGAAGCTAAGCAATCGACTGCTTTCCCTTACCATCAGACAGTGATTTGTGATGGGAAAATGAGGCCATTATATCGCTCTCTTCAAAGCCTGAATCCTTTGAGAAAAACAGTAATTTTAGATTGCTGAACACAGGAGCTGCTTGTCTACCCCTGCCTCGATCACTTAGTCAGTCTGTGTTATTGTCTGACTTTGGCATTTAAAATTGTTAGTTAGGATTCACAATAACCCAAACTAACTAAATGATCGAAGCAGCAGTTGACCAGCAGCTTCTGTGTTCAAATTCCGGTGGCTTTGACAAGAACACAGATGGGGAACTGAAAACAATAATATATTCCCTGTCGGAATGGGCTGTCTGATGGAAAGGTAAAGCAATACAAATAGGCTACTCTCAATATAGCTTACACCTAATCTGATATTGAATTGTTCAGGTGCGACCCCCATCCATAGCAGTACATTGCTTAGCTGTCATGCCGGACTCCAGCCTGCTTCTCCAAACTGGGGGTGTGCTGACTGACAATAGTGTATGTAATCCACTGACTATGGATAAGTACCCCACTTAAAAAATCTGAACCCCCTCTCTGTAAGCATGCTTTTAGGAAATGATACTGTCTAAGAGCCCCTATCTATTTGGAGTGTCAGTAAACAAACTGAATGCATCTACATCTACATGTTTTTGCCTGAAAACTTACCAAATGATGGTTTTCAGGGCCGTTGTACTGTCGTTTCAATCTGTGCACGTTTGAATCCTGAAATCACTTCTGGTTCCAGTGTTCAATGTGTCTCTTGCTGTGAGTCAGAAATTAATTTGTGCTCAGGTTCAGCTGATTTGTCTCACCGCAGAGGACACCCTGGAATAGCACAGCCCGGATCTTCACGACCCGCCTCCTGTTCTCCTTCCTCCTTGTCCTAATGACAACAATTTGCTGCTCCTCTGCTCTGATGCACTGCACCTTTTAATCCCTGAACATCTCAGTCTCCCCTTAATGATTGCTAATTCCTTCCTACTGTAACATACAGAGAGGAGAGATGATGTGTCCCTGCTGCCGATTTGTCACGGGGAGGGAAAAACAGTAAAGTGAGTGGGACTGTATAAGGGATCAGTGTATGATGGCACCAGACTCAATTAAAGCTTAAATCACATATATGGAAGTGAAACCAGAGATTAAATTAGGTCCCTGTCTGATCATGTGACTGCTTATGTTGCTGCAGAAGCAGATTTGATTGAGCTGTGTTGTTGCTCCTTAAGTTGATAAGTGGATTTTGTTTTTGTTTTTATTGGCCTGTGAAATGCAAAAATAAATAAAAAAAAAAAAAAAAAAAAAACATAAAAAAAAACAAAACATGGTGACATCTTAAAATGTCTCATTGTCAGGGTGCCCTGATTGGCTAGGGGTCTAAAGCATCAAGTATCCTATGCCCTGGACAAGAACCACATTGTACCCAAGTAAATTCATCTGTTTTTATTATTATGGATGGCTACTTATACAGTATGCTATGTTTTAAAGTATAAAGTTGTCACACAGTGAGAAAAGAAATTCATGCATTAAAATAAAATAAAAAAAAGATACATCAAGATGCAGCAAAAATTGTTTTATCATCAAATCATTGCCCTCTGAATTGTAATTGAATCAAGTCTTGAGGTGCCTGGAGATTCCCCCCTTATGGGCAGCTCATCTTTACATTTGAGAGGGTGAAACAAAAGCCTTTTCCGATGACTGATTAACTGTATTAATTATCACTATTGTTGCAGATTCATTTTCTAGCGACTCTAAACATGTGAGTTTACAGACATGAAAAGACTCTTCCACAGGTGCAATGCCGTCGTTACTGCGCAGTTAGTGTATGTCCTTGTATGTGTGAAAGAAAGAAAGAAAGAAAGAAAGAAAGAAGTGTGCATGTGAAAATTTTTTTGTAAGTGTATGCTGTTGACTCTCTCTCAGCAGACTGTTTAGAGCTTGCTTCAGTTAATGCATACCGTGTGTGTGTGTGTGTGTGTGTGTGTGTGTGTTTGTGTGTGTGTGTGTGTGTGTGTGTGTGTCACAGTGGTGTCAGAGAGTATTATAGCCTATCATAGCTAAATGTGAAACATGGCTGTGTAAATGGGCTCAGAGATAGAAATAATGAGAGCAGCTATCAGTAGGCAGAGAGACTACAATTACCACCCAGCTCCAATCTCAACCTCTGCTGAATGTCTGATTCACTGAAGGACCGACTGTTTCTCTGGCCAACTCTCTCTCTCTCTCTCTCTCTCTCTCTCTCTCTCTCTCTCTCTCTCTCTCTCTCTCTCTCTCTCTCTCTCTCTCTCTCTCTCTCGCTGTCTCTCTCTCTTGCTCTTTAATATCCCAGTCCATGAGTGCTGTTGCTGTTTTCAAACACACACCTTTGTACCTAAATGCAAACAGCCTTACTCTCAAAGGAGACACACAGCAGCAGTGGGCAGCAGCTGTGCTATGTTCACATATAAGTAAATATAAGTAATATTTTCCATATTAATTATGTATTATTTCTCCCACACACAAGCTATCCACTATTAATCAGGATGTTAATTTTCATGGCCTGACCTGGCTAATCTGCAGATTTACCAAGGGTCCACAGATAGAACTGTAATTGGCATGCATGTGTGTGTGTTTGTTACTGGACTACTGCTTGGTCTTGCTCATGGCTGTGTGTGGATATTTTGCCCTCTGCATGACTTTTCTGCAAACATGAGTGATTGTGGGGGAGCTGCAATGATGACTGTGTGAAACTGGCCTGTTGGCTGGTATTTAAAATGCGTGCAGCAGGGTAATCAGAGTTTTATGGTGGTGTTGTATCAGTAACATTGGTGCAAACAAACATGAATCAATCTCTTCTTCTTTTGCTCACATACTCACTCGCTAAGTAGGCTGCAAATGTTTATGCATGGGAACCTAGACGTTGTGGGCAGGCAGTTGAGTCCTGCTTGTGCCACTGCACAGTTCCATTACGTTTTACAGAGGACATTTGCAGTTAGTTAACTGAGGAGACAAAACTTTTCATTTATGCTGCATTTGGCTGAACTTTCAGTGCCCTTTGTATGCTGCACCAAACACTTCATTCTGCACCGCTTTCTCACCCTCAAAACAGCCTCAGTAAATCTAAATAGTGTATCTCCCCTATGTAGAACATAAGATCTCCAATGTAAAGATAAACCAAGATAAACTTTGGTTTTGGCCAACATTGCCTACAGAAAAAGTTTTTTTCAGCTTGCCTCTTAGGGCTTCTTTGAAGGACTGTATCACAAAGTAAAAAATATCTGCAGATCCTGGATAACCTCTGCTAGCAATGTTGTGTCAGTAACATTAGTGCAGAAAAACATGAATCAATCTCTCTCTCTTGCTTGCTAACTAGCTTGCTGAGAGGACTGCCTATGTTTACGCATGGGAACCTAGACGTTGTGGGCAGGCAGTTCTTGTGCATATAAAATAGAGTCCTGCTTGTACCACTGCACTGTTCCATTTTGTTTTACAACATTTGTACTTAGTTAACTATGAAGACAGAGCCTTTTGTTAATGCTGCATTTGGCTGAACTTTCAGTGCCCTTTGTATCGTGCACTAAGCACTTTATTCTGCACCGCTTTCTCACACTCAAAACAATCTCTAATTAAGGCTGCATAGTATATCTCCCCTATGTAGGAGTAGGAGATACAATTTGGTTTTGGCCACTATTGACCACTTTTTTTTTTTCTTATTAAATTCATTGATTTATTCATTTATTTTTAGCCTGCCTCTGAGGGCTTATGTTTAGGACTGCATCAAAAAGTGAAAAAAGCAGGCAATGTTTGAAATATCAGCAGATCCTGGATAACCAGGAGTAACTTGCTAATCATTAAAAAAGATAAAGTGAAGCCATTAATCCTAAGCGGCAAAATAGTTATTTGCAGTAATATGTATAAAGGTCCTGACACACCAAAACAACTGTCGGCTGTCGGTCAAGTTGCCCTAGTCGCCCTAGTCACCCTAGTTGGTGCATTGTGTCCCACACCATTGCCCCCATATGCTCCTGTCCGCTCTTTTTGGGCGGATACAGCATGTTGAACTGGTGTCGGTGACAGCAGAGCCCATCGGTGAATAAAATCACACGACAGAATATATCTTTATTGTCCACCATGGGTGGAAATTTGTCTTTGGCTCACCAAACCCAAAAGACAACATTATAAAAGCAGACAAATAGTAAAACAAACATTCTCAACCATAGTTTTGTACACTGATTCTAAAATCTGCTGACTAACACCAAGGCCACTGAGTCTCCTTAGAAGATAGAGTTGCTGTGAGCATCTCTTGAAAATTTATGAAAAGAGAAACGGAAGTCAGCAAAGTGAATGAAGAGCTAAAGTCAAGAGGGAGCGAGACCAAAACTAACTTGTTCCAAAAGGTAAGATTATTTTCTTCAGCCACAGAGCTCTTCAGCAAATTTCATGACGGTTTGTGTTATTGTTCACTGGTGCACGATTAACATGCTCTGTTTTTTCAACATTAGATTGTGGGGTTTTTTTTGGGGAGCTTTTGCATTTATTTGACAGGACAGTATGAAGGCTGCGCTAAGGATGGTGCCTTACATGGGACGCCAATTCTACCCACTGGGCTACTACTACTGGGCGCCCCCCATGAGATTGTGTTGTTAAAGTGCTAGTTGGCTAACTAGCGACAAGCGACTTTTTTGCCAAGACATGGTGACATCAGGCGACACAGCAGGGGGCCTTTGTCTCTGCTATGAAGTCAGTTTGGTATGTCTGGGCCTTATAACTTATAAAACAGAAGCAGCTGAATAGAAGTAGCGAGAAAAATATCAAACAATATAATCATGCAATTAAATATGACATTTAAAAATGTTAAGCAGTCTGGAGTGAATATGAGGAAGACATAGATTACTGACATTTATGCTTTTATGTCTTGAGATGAACAAACAAATGATGAATAAATAAAAGCACATACTAAATTAATAAATAAAAAAACAGACTAAAACAGTGCTCCATCAGTGCTTCATAAGGCCAATGTGACTCAGTATTAGGAGCTGATGTTGACCATTAAAAATGCTCAGCGCAGCCCTTCATCAGGGCACAGGGGCACATTAGTGGCTCGGCTTCTGTTCTACAGTCGCCTCATGTTTCCCTGAGCTGCAGTGATGGGAGACAAGAAGCTAATAGACTGTCAGGAATCCTGTCGGGAATCCTATCAAAGAATTCCAACGCAATTATTATGCTGCTGCAGATTTCATTCATTATTAATGACAATGGGCAGCTTCCTGCTCTACCAAAGTGTATGTTAGGAAGTCTCTTTAAAAGAGTGGACAACTAGTTATCTTAGATTAGAAATGAATGCCAAAGTTAAGCGATTCTCCTGATCTCTGAGTACTGGGCTGTAATTAATGATTACTTTCATTGTCCATAGATCTGCAAGTTGTTTAGCAATTAGTGCATTTGTAGTCTGTGAGGCTGTAACCAGAAAACAGATTTCACTTAAACAGTAAAATCAATCATCAAAATTTTTGCTGATTCATTTTCTGTCGGTGAACTAACTGTAAAATCAAATCCTGATTAAACCTGATAATTAGACTCATATTGCATTTATATTGTGTGGCAACAACTGATGTCTATTATTATAATTGTTGTCCATCTATTTTTTATGGATCTGTGAAACTGATAAATTAATTGAACAATTAATGGAACAGCATTGCTCTATTTGTGGAGAAAAATTTAACCTGGTTGCTGGAAGAAAATTTTGGCACTGCACATTTCTGCGAAGTGCAAATACATTACATTCGTATATATAGAGCCAGATTGGCGAGTTGATCCGAGGTGCCCAATTTTCTGCCTCGTAGGGTAGTCATATTGGCAATGGGAGGAGCTGTTGAAGACTTGTGGGAGGAGCTGTTGATGAAGCCGCACATGCGAGCCACTGGCGGTGGATAAACAGGAAACAGCTGATAGCAGGAATGAGCAGCTAGTAGCAAGAGGGAAACGCAAACCTGACAGACACTGTAAAGATGAGCAACTGGGGAGACAAGGAATTGCGCACCCTCCTTGTCCTCGCAAATGAGGAGGCCATTAACCATCAAATGACGGGAACGGTGAAGGACGGGCCGACTTACAAGAGAATTGCCAAAGGACTGACCAGCCGCGGCTTCCCTCGCATGTCAGTTTACGTCACACGCTGAGCTACACGTTTTGTTACTTGCTCACGCCCACCATTGCCCCGAAAAAGGCGCATTCTGTATGTGGCTGCTAAGCTGCAGACCACGACTGTAGACAAATAAATAGCAAATAATAATAAGTAAATAACAAATGTGGGTGTTTTTTAAGTGACATATGGCAGTTTTTCACCAGGTATGGTGTCAGCAATAGGGGTTGTTTTATAATGAGACATTGCTGCATTTCAAGTTGGGATTGTGCCATCAAAAGCAACTGTTTTTCTACCGAGACTACTAAAACATGACCTTTTTCTGACCATAACCAAGCGGGTTTTGTGCCTAAATCTAACCACACATTAACCACAGTGTTATTGAAACATAAAGTTTCAACGTGTCCATTACATAATGGAGAAGTGTGATATCTGTTGTTTGCATAAACATACAATGCCCATATTTCTCTTGGCCGTTGAGTTGGAAAAAAATGCCTGTCAGTTGACAGATGGATATGAAGCTCTTGCTGAAGATGAAAGTGAACCAGATAACCTACTGACGCCGCTTTGTTCACAAACCAATGGGTAACTCATAGTGGCTACGTTCATTATTTTATACGGTCTTTGCACAAAATTAAGCAACCCATTACAACATGATAAACTACAGCTTGAAAAATTAAAAGACAGCTGGATTAATGTCTCTGACAGAGTTTTTAATTCTATTAAAATAATGTGAAATACCTTACAGAGTATTTTTATTGTGGCTTTTGAATCCATAACATGCAACTGGTGTGCAGATCACAGCATCTCTAGTTCGGCAAATTTCAAAACTCACAGCACGAGTCAATAGACATTTGTTTGCATTTAATAGGATGCTGCCAAATTATTTTCAAGTGAAAATCTTTGTTTTTGCAGGAAAAAAAAGAAATGACTGGACTCATTGCAATTAGCTCAGAGATAATATTTTGAAACAGCACAGCACCCATTGTGATTCACAATCCCTCCTAATCCGAAACCTCCCTACAGCAGCAGTGCGTGCCAGGCCGGCCCCTTTATTTCTGTCCAATAATAAACGGCCCAACAGCAGCGCTGTCCCAGAAGCCCCTGCGGTTGCCGTGGTAGTTAATAAGGCTCGTTAAGATCAAAGGCACAAAGAAGATTGTTGACTCTCCAGGGGAGGCAAGTCGAGCCCAGAGGAATGCAATTAAGGCTGAGGCAGGGATCCTCCACATACCTGATGTTACGCTAACAAGTACGGATGCAGCTGGAGGACGCAAAGCAGCTTCAGGAGGCACGATCTCTATCTGTGTGCAGGAATGTGTGTATGTGTGTGTGTGTGTGTGTGTGTGTGTGTGTGTGTGTGTTTGAGAGAGAATATTACACAAGCTGTGACTGAATGTTGAAATGAGCAGGTTGTGTGTGTCTGTGTACAAAATAGGCTCCAACATGGGCACAAGAGACTGCAGCAGGTGTGCATACGCTTGTGTAACTCTGTGTGTGTGTGTGTGTGTGTGTGTGTGTGTGTGTGTGTGTGTGCGTGTGTAAACTGAAAAGAATGGGTGGGCACACAGGGAGATGAAATGGATAATGGGTGCTCACTGAAGGCAAAAAGCTCACCTCTAATAACACAGACTGATGGTTACAATTACTATAATCACTAACAGATTTAGTGTAACTGCCATTTTAATGTGACTTTTTATGAATTGTAGAAATAACTTTGAACCACAGTGAGCACATTTAATCAAATTACACAGAGAGTTCAATTATTGGTTTAGTGCACAGTTTCTCTGAGGCAGCAGGGACATCCATTAGAACACGTTTTCTGAACCATGTTTTTACCGCTCTGAATTCAATGTCCTGTTACTCCCGCTATTAGTAATAGCTAGAGATCTACCCAGAGAGTGCAGACCTCCACCAAAGCCAAATGCTGTGTTAACAAAACTGAAAAATGATATGTGCGCCTTCCCCCGAGATTGAGATCCACTTTAAAATATAATGGGCAGTAGTCAATACGGGATGTAACAAATGCATGGACGAAGACTTCAGTGCTGGCCTGGGAAAGAGATGGGTGAAGTCTGGAGATGTTGTCAAGGTGGAAATGTTTATTATGTGGGGTTCGAATGAAAAAGTACTGTCCAGAATGACACCAAGGCTCTTGACTTGACTGGAGACGGGTACAGGGACGTTATCAATGATGATGTGTGGGCTTGGGTGTTTTGGATTTTGGACAGGGTGTTTTTTTAACCAATGATGGTTCAGCCTCAGTTTGGATTGGTGATGATATGATTGGTTGACGCCTCATCCTGTTATTGGAGCACTAAAAAAAGTTGAGGCCAGCTGAACTTTGATTAGTCAGGCCCATCTTCAGTGTAAAAGTGTCGAGCAACAGTTTGAACTCTCTTGTAGTATAAACACAGCATTATAGTGGGAGGACACCACAGGAATGAAAGGTGTTCCAAAAGTAAAGATTTCTCACTAAAATAAGTGCTGGGTGGTGGATCAGATACACGGCAAATTAAACTCCAGTTTCTCCTCCTTTATTCACAGTCCAAGAGAACCAAGACTCATTCACACCCTTGCTTAAGTCCCCTTTGGGAACAACCTTAACTATATTAAATCACTAAACATGTTAAATTAAATGATCACGCAGCCTTCATAATGTGTAGAGCTGTCACTGTTGGTCCACTGATCATCACACAGCTGCTGCTGCTGCTTCCTGTCTGATCTGACCTGCTGTAAACAGCTGCTGCTGCTTGTGTTGATTGATTTTTTTCTTCCATCCCTTCGGCCTCCTCCTGTCTTAGTTTCCTACCATACCTGGCGATGCCACCTCTTATCTACCACATCTCATTTACAGTCCTCCATTGGGCTCTGCAATGCATAACAAGTCCTCACCTGAACAACAAAATAGGTAATTTGTCAGTGAACAGCCCATATGACCATGGGGCTTTCCCCTGAGAAGTAAATCTAAGCAAACTTTAAAGTAACTTCAACTTGGTACACACTGTCTTGGGTAAAACATGTGAAATGTGTCCAACCCATGATTATCAAACCAACTTCAGCCTGCTGTCTGGCCTGCAGTGCAGTACGGAGTTTTTGTCCAACATCAGTAATTACGGCTAATTGAGCCAATTATCTCGATCTTTCCCAACTTCAGGGGGATTTATTGTTTCCAAGACAAGCTGCACTGATTAATTACAGCGCTGTGAACATATGATGTGGCCAATCAATCAGAGTCCCCTGTTGAGCTGAATTAGACAGATCTGATGCATTTCATGTCATTTTTAATGTAGTCACTTGATGGTTTTAAGTACCTCACCTACAGTATGATATTCCTCGCTGTGTGATGTATACAATCCTGGCTGTGTGATGTATACAATCCTGGCTGTGTGATGTAGTACCACTGCGGTAAAAAAATCCTATTTTCTAACTTAAAACTCAATGACTCTTGACTTATGAGACACTGTCTTTAGGTATGAGAGGGTGTTAGATATGAACCTTTTAGGAGTATTTTCAAAGTCTTTTCAAAGTATTCCAGTGCATGGTGGGCCTTAATCACTTATGATGCACCACAGACTCTTTTAAATGCATGAAAATGCATTAAACTTTACTAAACACTAACAATGTTTCATTGTTGTAGATCCAAACCAAATCTTGATCCTATTCTTAACAATTTAAGGCCAATTTCTATTTCTCCTTTTTCTTTCTTTCTTGTTTTTTAAGTTTTAGAAAAATTGGTTTCAACCCAACTTTTAACTTTTATGCGTCATAACAACATCAAGTTTCAGTCAGCTTTTAGAGCTCTACATGGCGACTGATGCTGCCCCACTCAGGGTAAACACTGATCTCCTTTTAGCAGCCGACGGGGGGAAAGTGCAGTTTCAATTCTTTTAGACCTAAGTGCAGCCTTTGACACAGTAGATCGTGTAATCGTCTTAAAACCTGAGCTGGCATCAAGGACAGTGCACTCAGTTGGTTTTATTCTTACCTTTCGAAAGAACCCACTCGGTAATCACTCCTCCTCTTCTACTGACATTACCTGTGGTGTTCCGCAAGGTTCAATTTTAGGTTCAATTATATTTTCTATCAACATGCTCCTCTTGGCAAAATCAGCCAATGACATAATGTACCTTTTCATTGCGATGCGACGCCACACAGATATACCTTCCCTTGAGACCTGATGACCTAAAAAGCCTAGCTGCTGTTTTAGATTGTCTTCATGATGTCATCTGTTGAATGGCACTAAATTACCTTCAACTAAGTAACTATAAATCTGAAATCATACTGTATTCATCCCCCAACCCTACTAGTTACAGTGTGAATGTCCTTGGTCCTCTGGTTACTGATCTGAAGCCCACTGCCAGAAATCTTGCGGTAACATTTTAATCAGATTTAGCTTTTATCCACATATAAAAAGGTCGTCCAATCCCTGTTCCTTCAAACATAAACCATCTCCAGAATTAAACCAGTACTCTCTCACTCAGTCTTGGAAAAAATCATTCATACGTACATTCATCTTCTCCAGGCTTAAATATTGTAACTCTCTCCTTCCTGGCATCATCCAAACGTCACTCTGCCACCTACAAATTATTCAGAATACAGCAGCTAGGTTTCTCACTGGTTTTAACAAACATCACATTACCCCTTTCCTGTCATCTCTCCACTGGCTTCCTGTGCATTTTAGAATTGCTTTTAGGATTTTACTGATCAGTTTTAAAGCTTATTACCTCATTGGCATATTGGTATTATTGTGTTAAGTTTTGATGTGCGTTTAAAATGACTGTAGGACCAATTCAATAAGACAGTGATACATTATAGCAAATTGCATAAATAAATAATAAAAATGAATAAATAAAATAGAAACCAGTGCCTTTCACATCCTACTGTTAGAGATGCCCACCCAACCTTTTCATACAATTCAAGATGCAAAGATGAGTAGAATTACTGTCACCAGTAATAAACCTTGGGACAGAGTGATAAACTAAATCTAGGGGTTTATAGATAACATCACTGTAATCCAAGACAGACAAGAAGATGGCCTCAATTATCTGCCTGCTACTGAGCACAGGGAAATTAGCTGTGTTTCTGTATAAATATCTTTTATTTATTTATTTATTTTTTAGCTTGTTGACAATTATGTCAATGTGAAATTTAAAAGTAACTTTTTGATCCAGCCAGATACCATATTCATACACTGGGACCCCCCTCATAGCACAACACACCCCACCAATGTAGCCCCCTGGGGTTCTTGACAGTGCTGTCTGAACACAGCCTTGAATATGCATATTTATGACATTTACATCACTTTTTCTTGTACACACTGAAAGGATGACACCAAAATAAAAACAATGAATCTCTTGGGAGTAAAACGTTTGCACACAGGCAGACTGAGAGACAGAGTGACAGCAACAGAGACAGAATGACATGGGTGGAGAGAGACAGACAGATGCATAACAAGGGTGACAGAGAGAGAAAAACCAGAGGTGGTGTGACAGAGTGCCAAATGGACAGTGGTGTGTTTTGCCACTTTGGAAAGCTGGATCGGGATAATTGGTGTCAGAGTCCAGCTGAAGAGCCTGTCATCGCTTGGCTCTGCAGGCTGGCAGTCTGTCTCCAGGAACAAAGGTGGACGAAGACGGTGATAAAAAACCTGAAGACTGACTTGAATAACGACACAGTCGGAGCATGAACTAATCTCTTCACTGGGAAGTTCGGAAAGTCTGAAGTCAGTTACTATTTTCAACTGACAATGTTGATAACAGGTAACAGTTGAGGTCAAATTGTTGGTCTCCTCCTGAGCAGTAGGATGGTAGGGGACAAAAATCATCCCTGTTCAGCAGAGATTTTAACCTCTTCCACTCTGCGGGGATGCTGGCATCCTCGACTGACATCACTGCCTTTCAAAGGCTGAAGTGGGGATGTGTTTTAAAGCTAGATTGTCGATACTGGTACCAAACATGTCATCCTAGCTTGGCGAAGTTTAAATAAAGCTCCAGTAAGGCAAATTTTTGCAAGGGATAAACTGGCATAGCAATTTTCACATGGCCCCTTCACCTCTCACCTCAAGATATCCAAATGAAATGGGTTCTGTGGGTACCTACGAGTCTCCCCTTTTCATACCAATTTTATTCATGTATGATGTTAGTCCCCAAAGTAGCCATGGTATTGTAATGAGACCATCTTTTGAAACTTGCCCTCGCTATGTTCTTATTGTAAACTAATGACTTATTGTGACTTTTAGGATAATCACAGCCTCATGAAACTTTAAACAACAAACTAGAGATCTTGAGAATTTAGAGGGTGGATGGCTTTTTACAGATTTATTGACGATAAGTGGATTTCTTTCTCAAGGTTTCAGTGTCTCAATGTGCTGTGGCTTGCTATTTTACATCAATTCTTGAGTGGTCAAAAAATGCTTAAATTTGGCACCAAATCTGTGTAGCAAAAATTGCTGCAACAACTTATGAGACATAATTGAGCATGGGAATGGTCATCATACTTCCATATTAATGTTCTAAGCCCTTACACACTTAAACTTCCAATGTTTGACAGGGCATCTAACGAAAACGGTGTTTATTACAGATTAACAAAAAAAAAAAAAAAAACACTGACACTGACTACAAAAAAACTGACACACTGCCGAGCACCAAAAATGGGTCCATGGAAGGAAGGGTGAATAAAAGACATTAACAGCAATTGGTCAGCGGTTAATGTGGAAATAAATGCTCGCAGAAACAAACCCACAGGGAATTCCAACCATCAATTATATAAACATATTTCCCCAAATTTCAAACTGTTCCTTCAAATGAGGACAGGGATAAAAATGGAAGGGTTAATCACATTTATGCTGATAAACTGAATAAAAGATCAGGTGGAAATGGGGTTTTATAACTCACTTCAAGGAGTGTAGATTTCCTTACAAGCTGTGAAAAACTGTATTGGGTCCAGTCCAAGTTGTTGGTCCACAGTGTCTCAACATTGGAAGATCTACTTAATTGACAGGTTTGGGTCTTTAAAAATGAGACTCAAAAAAGCTTCAGAAAAAAAGAGTCACTTCCCCTGTAAGATGAACACACACCATCTGCCATGTGTATGCTGATTGAAGACCGGCTTGTGTGTGGAGCTGCACACAGGGATTGGTTTAAACAAACTTCAAAGACCACACAACAAACTTTCAGGACTTAAAATAAATCCACTGGAATCCATTCAAGAGAACAGTACTGGGACTGTCTTACTGGAACTCAATCAAATATCATATGAAGGGAGAATATGGAAGGTTTGAAGTTTTCTTTTAAGTTCTTAGGAGGGAAAAAAAACTTGAACTGGAAAACAGGTTTACTGATGGGCTGCACAATCAGAGGGAAATCTCTCAGGGGAGACTGATCTGTTATCTTCTACAAAATACGAACAACAAACATTTGTTTCATTTTTGATGATGAATAATTAATTAATATATTTGGAACAAGGGGCAGAGAGAATAAACCAACACTAAACTGAATAAGACACATTATATTATAGCCGCAAGCAGCAATTCTGGGATTCAAGCCAACATGGACTGTTAGAAGTTGAAAGCTGCGGGGGATCGAGACCTCTGAAAGTTTCTGACACCTGCATTAAAGATAACTAACACGTTTTATGACTATCAGCTATCAGGGACATGTTTATTAATTTAAAGAAGTATTTCACCACTGGAAAGGTGGTCTTGTCATAAAACTAGGCTGTCTATGCAGTACAAAGACAAACAAATTCAAACACTTTTAAAATTGGTGCTATATGACCACAGAAAACAGAAAAAAAGGACCATGGCATTCCCTTTTGCTCAAGAGGTAGATAACCTACAACTACCAGAATGCACTGTGCAGCATTGGATCAATAAATGCTCCAGCCGGTACATGATGTAATGTGAACTTGTCCAAACTTGTTTAACACAATTGCGGCCGGCTGACAAAAAACAATCTCATATAACAGTAATGTTTTTGAGAACATTTGAAAATTAGGCAATGCAGTAATACGGTAATAACAGTAATTCCCACACAGGAAACTGCTTCATCAACACTTCAAAAATAATCTGTTGGATAATATTCTATTATTATCTTAATGCTGGGAATGGCTGATGTAGCCTACATGCAGCACAGAGGTACATCTTCAACAGTCTGCTGGCATCAGATTCCACTTGTATAACTAGTCTGATGTCTAATGCCATCTGTGTATTTCCCACAGTTATAAACAGTATTAATATCAGTCAGCTATAATTTCCAATCATTTGAACAGTTGTGTCTTTGGCCCATTCGGACATGATCACACACAGTTGTTTTACCACTTTTAAAAGAAACCTGTGAGTGGCTGTCCATAGAGAGGGATCTTACACCTCTGGACAGATTACAGTTGTTTGTTAGTTTGCTGTTTGTTTCATTAGGTTTGATCTCTGTTTTCATCTCTCTCTGTTGTTTCTTTACTCTCTGTAAAGGCCTCTGAAGCTTTACTGTCATAAAGAGCTATATGAATAAATAAACCTCTCCAAGGCACCAGCAAAGCCAAATGTGGTACTTACACATTGGTGCAATGAAGCATCATATAATCCATCTGTTTTCTGTTTAACTACCTCCCCCTGCTCCTACTAAGAAACCTCACAGTGAATTAATTGGTTCCCTTTCTTCACTGCTGTATCTTTAATGAAAAATGTTCAAGGACTAAATTGGTCTTCCTGCATGTTTTTTGCTCACATATCAGAGCTGGTTTTCAATTATTGTTTGCTTGCTTTCCAGTATTGACCAGATTGATCATTAACTGAACTGTGTATGTGAAAGACACCGCAGTTTATAGTCTGGTAGCCTAATATTACACAAAACAGGATAATGGCACCACTTGAAATAAAGACAGAAAGGCAACCTTTTTTCTATTGGACCAATCACACAAATTTCAAGTTGAACAAAGGTGACATTTTACCACTGAGTCTGCCAATGCTCACAACAAAACAGGAAAAGTATTCTTCAATTTTTCACTGATTTGAGTGTGACTGCACCTTTAGCTCGTTCGGGCCTGATGCAGAAGCTGCTACAGAAACATGACAGCATACCCCCCTTCACTACTTTTTCTTTCTTATATTTCCTCAAGGTGTACCGTTTGTACTAGGGAAAGACCGATATGGATTTTTTAGGGCCGATGCCGATACCGATTTTTTTCCATCACCCTTAGCCGATGACCAATTATGGACTGCCGATTTTCTTGAGCCAATATTTGGGGCCGATACTGCTTTTGCTCCCTCAATTTACATCAAAAAAATGACACAATGATAACAAATATTACAGGTCTCAAGTTTAAAATAAGAAACATTTATTGAACAGTAAAAAATACTAAAACAGGTAGAATATTATTATTATTATTATACATTCAAATAAAAAAAAGAGTTCAGTGCTCTTAAATCTTCCAGTAATGTCTTTATAAAATAAACAAATATTTAAGCTGAAGCATAAATAAAACAACAACTACTGTACACAGTAGGATTTGCTGCATGTGCGCTGCAGGGTCTTCCGGCAACACAGAGCTGCCCATGGATGCCTGTCTGTAAATCATGCCAGGGAAAAATAAATCTGCGAACCCACGCGCATATCGGCCGATGCCGATACAAGTAAAAAAACTCAAATATCGGCCCGATATATCGGCCGGCCAATGTATCGGTCTATCCTTAGTTTGTACCCTGTACAGCTTGGAAATATGGACTGAAATGGTATTTATAAGGCCGTAGATGCTACTGCTCTGTGAGCTGACTTTGTCCTGCAGAGATGAAGGGGTTGGTGAAAGGCCTGACACCTAGGCATGACGCCTGCTAAGCTGCAGATCACTGCAGACCACTGTAAACCAAGCAATTTGAGCCATGTATCTGCTAAATAACAACATACAAATGTAACATGTCCGTGGTTTGCAGAAATGTGCAATGCCAACATTTTTTCTGCCATTTGGGTTGCTGAGACACCTCAGAGACGTAATAAGAATTGCACAGATTGTAAAACTCTGGGCTGATACTGATACCAATGTTAAAAATAGCAATTTCTCCAATAGCCAATACCGATATCAGTGGTTTTTATATTATTGTTTGTTTTGTTTTTGTTGTTATTTATTCCTCATTTTTTGCCAGGGAAAGAAAGAAATCTCATTATAAAATGAATAACTGAACGATTGAAGCCTAGTTATGTCCTTCATTACATTACCTTTAAATTAACACAAATTCAATCATACAAATTTATTAAACAACCTTTATTATGACCTTTTTTAAAAATAAAAAAAGACATCTTTTAAAAAATAACTGCTTCAAAAACATTTTACTGCATATAATATGTCATAATTCCCTCTCAAATAGGCCTATCTGTTTTCTATTGCTTTGAAAACATCAACAAATTTCTCTTTTTTACCAAAAACTACATTTTACAAGATTACACTAAACACATTATGAGAATGGTATGATTTACTTTGGCCCAATACTCACTTTTATTAAACAGAACTTGAAGCTATCATAATGTAACATAATGCAACCTGCGTGAACTGTTTCGGCCACTGGCTGCTAACAGCTAATGCTAGCTAGCTTCCCTCCTGCTGTTTTCAACACTGTACAGTTGTTCACAATGAAACACTATCAGAGGAAACAGCAGGGTGTATCCTTTGACGCAACAATAGTGAGTTTATTACATCCTTTTCTCCCTACAGCATACAGTACCGGAGAAGTTCTCTGTTCGTTCCAAACATGTTTTCTACTGTCGGACTGGATGTCGGCTGCTACTCTCCATCGTGTCACATGTTAGTGAGATCACAGGGCTCATTTGCCCATCAGCCATTGTTTTCTTCTTGTACCTGCTCACTAATTTAAGTTTGTGGCCATTAGTCTGGAGGCCTGCTTTTTTAGCCTGCACAAAATCGATGTGACGTAAAAACAACAGCCACCTCCACTGGTAAATGTCATCTTATCTGCCAAGAGGTAAGCCAGTCAACAGGGCCAATATCGGCCCATGCCGATGTTCAGCCAATAAATTGGTGCATCTCTAGAAATAATTAATGCCATATAATATTGTCGATATACATCCTCTGCATCACTGCCACTTCTTTATAAATGTAAGGGAGCCCACTGTGCTCAGAACAGGACAGGACATGTAGAAGCACATGCACAGTAAGCATATACATAGTTGTGTTCAGCACATAAACACATTAGCATACATAAAGAGTTAAGCACATATAAATATACATAAACTCACACCTCCTCCTACGCTTCTCATCCTGTAACAAGTAGACTGTACATGTACATAGGTACATACAAAGATACAGTATGGAGGGTATGGGCTCTTACACACTGCACAGTCAAGTGCAGGGTAGCAAAGAAACACAGGCACTAAATGTGGAGGACACTATAACTGCTGCTTATATAAAGTGTTTGAGATTTTATTAGAGCTGAGGAGAACAGAGGAGAAGGTGAGCTTAAGAACTTTGAGATGTGGCAATAAAGTGATGATCTATCACCTCCTTCAGCCACTTTATTTAAAAGTAAAGCAGTCATGTTTTATTTGGGGCTGTTTGTGGTTAGTGCAGGGTGAGGGTTGTCTAAGAACGCAAGAGGACATTTTGAACAAGGTGATAAATCACCAGCCATCAAACACTGAGAAGTTTGAACTCGCAGGCTGGTGAATCATGCAACTGTTAGACTGCTTGGTGGATGATCAGCCACTGGGGTCTACAGACTAAGCAGCTGGTTCCCTGGTCTGAATATGATGAGACTGAGAGCAATAAGCAGCTTGAACAAATGAAAACTGAAAATAGGTAAGTAGGTAGGCCAGCAGCAGCCCAATAGTCAGAGTAAAATGTTCTGGTAAAGTTGTTGTAAAGGCTTGCATTACATGTACATTAGTGACATTAGTGAGGCAAAAATGATGTCAAAATAACACATTCTAAGTTATTTGGGACAGTTACTGTGTCCTGATTAAGGAGACATATCTAGAGATTTTGTGATGCTGCAGAGTAGAGAGAAGGACATGCTCTGAAATAATTTGACTGCAGCAATCTAAGCACTTCAATTAGTTCTGGGTATCAACTAGTACTAAAAATATATCATTGCAAAAGCAGTATGAGTGGTCCTCTGGGAAAACACGTGATAGATTTCAATCCAGTGCTAGTTCTTTTGGGATCAATAAAGCATCATTATGCCATGGATAAAGAAGATAGCTTATAATTTCTTTTACAATTTAACACCAGTGTTTTGGAGAATCCCCCTTTTTGAATGTGAAACAAAGGTTGATGATGACTGAGCCTTTAAAACTGGAGCTGACGTCAGTGACTGACTGGACACTGCTTACAGCTTACTTCTAAACAGGTTCAATACAGACTCCAGGTGTGCGTTTGTGTGTGATGTATTTGTCAAATGAAGTGCTTCATGTTCCTATAAAAACAGCATGGACAGTAGCTCATGAATAATAATCACATTAATCATAGTCTGAACAGCAGTGACATATGTACACAGATGTGCCCGACATGCCTGAGTTACAATTAGAACATCATCCAAACATGGCGGCATCAAACAAACATTTGAAATCCCAGCAGTCACGACCAGTGGACTCAAACCGATTCTTGTCAATCACTGCCACACACACAGAACTGGTTGTACTGGGCTGCATGAGGGTAGAGAAATGAAAAACTGCTGCTTGCTCAGAAAGGTAAGCTTTTGAATTATTTCTAAAGCTGAACAGATACAATACAGATCGCTGAAACAACCCTTCCATAATTACTATTAACACATACTTTATTATATTATTTTTCACTTGCAACTCTATCAAACAACTGAGTAAATCCAGACAACGCAATGGACAATGAGTAGACTGTCATAACGGTCAATCCTTACCACAACACAGTCACCAGGATAAACTGAAAAATTAAACATGGGTGAAATTGTGGGTTGAGGGATGTGTGCAGCATATAGGGTTGGTATTTGACAACACTTTCATTCATTCATTCATTTTATGTAACTGTTTTTCCTGGACTGCTTATAAGGGGGCTGGGGCCTATCCTAGCTTACATTGGGCAAGAGGTGGGGCACACCCTGGACAGATCAGCAGCGGCTGTATTCACAAAGCTTTGTAATACAAAGTGTTGCTCCTAGTGACGAAATTCTAAGAAAATTCTTAGAATTGTGACGTTTTTTTAATTTCCTCTTAAAGTTAAGACTAGGTTATAACTGTTAGGAGCAGGGAGGAGGACTTTTAAGAGGCTTAAGGGTTTCTTAAGCAGAAAAGAAAATGGTGGAAAGACAAAGAGGTACGAGAAATATTCTCCAAACACTGAATGACAGTGAGTAAATGAAATGCTACAGATCAGATCACATAGGGATAATATGGTTGAACTCATTAGGGATTTGCACACATTTCCCACCTAACGCTATAACACCAGAACTAAAGCAATCAACACTGAGATATCTGGAAAACCGGAAAAATGCAACAGTGCAGCAGTGATGACTTGGGTCTGTCTTAACCTTCCATCAGTGTGTGATCACACTAACAGTATTAAAACTTTCACAGTAAGCAGTTCATTTCATTTCCACTCAGTGTCCACACCTTGCAGGCTCACAAAAGGATGTGTCTCTGACAACCAATCACATCTGTTAAAAGCAAGCATCACACCTAGCAACGGGGTCAACCACACCTCAGTTTCTGTACCTTCCTTAATCAAAGTTGCTCTGAGAACTTTCCTAAATCACTCCTAAGCTAAGACTCCTTACTAAAAGTTTTTAGGCTGAATTAGAAGCTTTCTGAGAGTAGAATGGCTGTGAATACGGCCCCAGATTATCACAGGGCTCACACATAAAGCCACGGCCAATTTACAGTCACCAATTAAGCTAGCCGGCATGTCTATGAACTGTGAGAGGAAGCCAGAGTACCCAGAGAAAACCCACGCCGACACGGGGAGAACATGCACACACTTGTCTCCTGGGAGAACATGCCCACACACGGAGGGCTTCCCCACCCTGGACATGTTGGAACCAGGAACCTTCTTGCTGTGAGGTGACAATGCTAACCACTGTACCACCATACCGCCCTAACAATGTTTTATTATATCATAATACATGTACATACAGTGTACATTGCTGCATTTTCTATTGTTTTCTAATGCCAATCTTACTTTTTATACTCGTTTGTAGGTTTAGCTGCTCAAAATAAAAGTTGTGTAACTACTGAGGATCCAGTTGGAAAATTGAACAGGAGGTTTTCACAGATACAAGTCACAGTAAAATTGAGCCATGTTATTCTTTGAAAAATGAAACTCAGTTTAAAACTTAAATACAGCTAAAACGGGTTCAGCAGCCATAATGTGTGTCTGTTAAGTGCTGCATCGCTGCTACATTCATCAACATATTAAAAGTCAGTATTGAACCTGCATCAGTTGTTTACAGAGGAAGTCCTGCCTGCTCCTTATCTGTGGTCTGTTTGAATCCCACAGCAGTGTGGATGAATGACTGCAGTTTTACTTACAGATAACACAATGTGGTGGATCCACTGTGATCAGATAGAGGACACTCCATCATTACTGCGGTCCCACTTCCAGATAATGTCCACTCTAATCTGATCTGTGCATGGATGTCCATTATTTAGACAGATACTGGACTGTCAGTGGTCAGCATGCAAGATAAGTGGCTCCGTTTGAGGACGGCTGGGCTGCTACTGTATGTGTGTGGGTGTGCATGTTTGTCTTTCAGAGTTTTACTCAACTGAGTTTTTTGTTATTTGTAAAAATGTGTATCTAATGTTGCTCTTATGCACTAGATCGGGAAGCTAATCACTACCTGACATGCCTGATCTCAAAACTTCCTCCCGTATGACCCCATAATGCATCTGTCACTTCAGTAATTGCCACTTTGCCACTTCTCCTTCTATGTATACAGCCATTCACTTAGCCAATGTTCAGGCCATTAAATCCACAATCCATCTGTCCATTAAATTTCTTTGTTAACCCAACTGACTCATACTTCCATCCTCTTATGTACAGACAAAGGGTTTTGAACAAAGTCTGCATGCATTTCATCAGAGATTTCTCATAGTTCAAATAAAGTTCAGTCTCTGATACAGAAGCAGTGTTTGGATTTGTAGGTTGAAAAAAAGTTTTTAACTTACCTTTATGTCATCTGGTTGCCAGCTCAATCCTTCCAGATACCTGTAACAGAGAGAACGAGAAAATGTAAAAAAACAAAAAAAAACCCCAATAATTAATTACTTAAAAACATGAACCAACAAATCAACTGATGAGATAAAACCAACACGTTTAAGTCCAAACTCAGTTGCTAGAAACAATTTCTGCATCGCACTTTTCTGCAAATCGGGGATACGTTACATTTGTAACTTTATAACGCTGCGGTTCATGTGTAGTTACGTTTAGGCACAAAATCCACTTGGTTATGGTTTGAAGAAGATCACATTTTGGCTGAAAATACATAGCATTGGAAAAGCAGTGATGATGTCATTGTAAAAAAAATTTAAAAAATAAAAAAAAATTAAAAAAAATAAACTGCTTTTAATGACACAATACACAGTGATGACACAGCAACAGGTTGCTAAAACACCCAGATTTGGTGGCTAAAATGCTGCTGGAAACACAGCAATCACTCACTAAAAAGCAACTGGTTTTGTTGTTGGTTGGTCTCGAACAGTGGCCTACAGCTTGGCAATCATAAGGTCACAAACATTCCACCATCCCCTTCACCCTCTGCTGACAAAGTAAGGTCACATACTATGTCACATGTCACACACACACAATGTCACACAAAGTTCTACATTATCCTAAAGAAGCTGCAAACCATAGTTTTTTTATGAAACAAATAGAGGAAATAGTGTATTTGTAGTGAATTAATCCACACTTGGTGCTCAGTCATATCTCACAGACTGTATAAATAATGGGTGTAACCTGACATCACCCTGGTTTGTGAACTCCCATTGTGAAGCCTTGAGTTCAGCATTTCAGCTGTCATCTTCTTGGCTTTTTGGAGACAGAAGTGACCATATCTAGACAAGAGGTTGGAACTGTGAAGGAGCGAAGGGGTGGATCTGACTCATAGACCGTGATGAAGCCTCACAGACAGCTTGTCAGTCAAGCAGCCCTGCCCTTAAAAATGCCTAACTTAAGGCCTTAACAAAATGCAAACAGGGAGGAAGGGTTGGACAGCTGTCATGAATGTTGAAATTAGCTACAGAAACCAAAACCATTTTTGTTCCACGCTATAATAATGTTTATTTCTGCTGTAAAGTTGGACATAACACTGGGGGTCTATGTGGATTGACTCTGTTTTGGAGCCAGCTTCAAGTCACCAGTCAAGGTACTGCAGTTTTCAGTACTTCTGCATTGGTTTTATTCTCAGTGGCTACGGTTACATGATGGCTTCTCATTCGGAATGAAATAAATCTGAATTAAATCATTTGGAATTAAAGTCTTTCCAGGTAATTTACATGGGAAATATTCATTCCGAATGACGGTTTACACGGGAGATCAGTTTAATCGCCTTTACTCGGGTCCCTGCAAGGTTTGGGGGTTTCTGATTGGATAGGGGACGGGGCAGATGTTATGTGTTTACGTTTACCGGAAGAAAACACTGTAGTCCTCATTCTGGATAATAAGATGCTTGACAACGCCATTCTTAGTGCCTTTCTCGGGCTTGTTTTGCTTATATTCTTGAAGCAGCAGTATGACAACAACCTTGTTCTGTTAATGCTTCGTCTGTTGAGGAGGAGAAGGGAGGTAGAAAATTGAAGAAGGGAGATAGATGAGTGTGCTTTGGCGAATGGAAACTGGTGAGTGCAACGAGTCTGACGAAACGAGCATGCGCAGAAAGACCAGAATGAACTACATGAATGAGTGTATACAAGTGCAAGAAATTCTTTCATTCGGAATTAGAAACGGAATATTCCAGCCCCTTACATTGGATTGAATTTTCAATCGCATTGGCCATTTTCATTCCGAATTAGGTGTTTACAAGATCACTTTTATTAGGAATGAACTTTCATTCCAAATGAAAAGGGAATTAAACTGTCCATGTAAACACACTCAGTGTCAGAAGTTGCTGCTTTATCAGTCTGTGTCACATCTCTAAATTCAGAGGTTTATATGGGTCCGTGAATGCAATGCATGCAGAGATTTTTTCTTTTTTCCTCCTCAGCAGTTTGAGGACTTTTAAGTCGCGGGGTGGATAATTGATCAGTCGATCAGATCAGAGCTAATCAGATTAGGTCGATGGATAAGAGGAGCAGCTGCTGGTGAGTAAAGGCAAACTTTTAGACCCAGCACAATGGATGGTTAAGTTTCAGTTTCACTGCACCTGCCATTCTGCTGCTCCGTCTGTGACCAGAGTAAGCTCTGCACTGCAAGAATGTGGAGCAATAAATAACCCAACAACGCACTTGATAAACGGCCCAGCTGACTGAGTCAAAATAAACAACAGTGTGTGTGTGTTTGTGGTAATGAATGAACATGTCACCCAGTGCAACAGTGTGGCTCACTGATCTGTGTTCTTAATCATTTTTGGACAACACTGGAGGAAGATGTATCAGGCTTTGAAATACATAAAAATAAATCCCTGGATTGCTGCATTCAAACAAAAGCCTAAAACAAATTAGACTGCACGTCCTAACACCATCTCTCAAACTTTTTATTACAGCACTTAAAGAGAGGAAGGGCAGGACAGGGAGATGACATGCTGAGGAAATCATGAGTCAGATCTGATGTTAAGAGAATAAAGCTGAACCCACTGAGTCATCGCGACACCAATTCTTATTTCATCTTTTAGCTTTTATTGCCAAACTGCATCTCTTTGCAATGAAGAAATGTTGAAACAGAGCGACTCAGAGGCAAATGGATTTGTTTTAAAGACGCAGAGGCAGCTGAGAAATGGATGTCATCACGCAGGAGAAGGAATGAGCAGCAGAATAAATTACGGGGACAAGTTTTGTTCCATCTACATGTCTCTGGATCTAATAGATGGCTTATAAACTCTAGGAGAAAAGGAGGAGGAGAGACAGAGTATGAATCTAGGAGACAGAGGGCAAAGATGCTGAGAGACAGCTATTCAAAAAATGGGCAAAATATAAATGGATCAGTCAGCTATAACCTATTTCCCTATTTTGTTCTTTATTGAACCATCCTCACTCACTTTCCTCTTTTCTACCCATCACTTTTTTCCCCCTTTCTTTCATCATTTATCCCCTCACTTCCTCTCTTAACTTTCCCTCTCCTTCCCTCCTTTCCTTTTCCTTCCATAACTTATTGTGGTGGAAATCTCATCACAGTGTGGATTATCAAAAGCCTTCCCAGGCTCTCTGCCTCTGAATGAAATGGGACTACTTGAGTTTTAAAAGCCAGCCGGACACTTTGATCTCTTGATAGCATTGCTAACATCACATAGGGCACTCAACATGTGTGTGTGTGCGTGCGTGCGTGCGTCCGTGCGTGCATGTGTGTGTGTGCTTCATGGATGGTTTCACACAAAGAGAAAATCCTCAATAGGTGAAGACACAGTGGTGCTCATTTTAAGGGGCCAATTAGATTTTGGGAAAAAAAAAAAAAAAAAGATAGGTAAAGGTTAAGTGAAGCATTTAGTGGTCAGGTGTATAAGAAGTAGGATGAATGAGTAGCCAAAGGATGGAGCTTGTATGAAATCCTTCAACCCAATTGCAAAAAAAAAAAAAAAAAAAAAAAAAAAAGAAAATTGTTGGCATTGTATGTAATAGTGAGTAATATATGGACTGTGAGATTACAGTGGATTATAGTAATTTTATGGCGGCATACTGTTAAATCACAGTAATATGCACTCATATCTGCTGTGAGATCACACAGCTGTCATTTCACAATAATTTAGTGTAAAAATGATACAGTAAATTACTGTGAAAGTGATGCAACTAGTAGTTAGTTAACAAAAATTACAGTGCATGGTTATGGTCAGGAAAAGATCATGTTTTGGCTTAAAATATGCGGTTCTGGGAGAACAATCCCTGCTGGGAAAAATTGCAATGTCACCTCCTGGTGACAAAGTCAGCTCATATACTGTGCCACTTTAGAAACGTTTATATGGTATGTATAAAATGTGCAACTGTAACATAATTGTGGTTTGCAGAAACTTACAATGGCAGCATTTTCTTCCTGCAAATGGGCTGAATACCTCCTGGTTGACAGTGAAGTAAAGGTACAATACATGTTTTTTTGGGTGTTGTTTTTTTTTTGTCATTTTCAGCATCAAAGCATCATGTCTCAGTGTCTGATGGCTCCAGCTTTCTCTGCTTGCTGTATAGTTGACCAAGTATTTGGAGCAGTGCCCACAGTGCTTCCTGGTGACCTGTGATAGTAAGTCCCATTTCTCACTTTGAACTCAATCAATTATGAAGGTAAAAACAAGCAGCAGTTAATTTGCTAATGACCATCCTCAATGGGTTTTTATCATCTTCTAATTGAGCAAGCCACTAGACAAAGAAAGAGCTACAGTTACAGACCTAAATATCCTTAGACAGCACCAGACATTAAACCAAGATACTAGCTGATACCGGCGTAAGTATTGTCGATCCAACACTAACAAAGCCAGTGATTATATTATCATTGAGCCATCAACAAACTAACACATAACATGAACTTCAATGGACAAAATTAAAAGAAAATTGCATATAAAGAGAGCTACTCCTACAGATAAACACACTAAAGGTTCTAAGTTTCAGGTCTCTGTTTTAGGTTGCTGTTGTTTCACAAAATCAAACTTCATATGGACTGCCACATTTTGTTAAATGAAGGTATCCCTTTGAAATCAACCTTGTCAAGTGGAAAACGGTTTGTGTTCCTGATCCACATTTTTAAGACAGTTGGCAAAATAGGTGATTTCCAGTGAAGATAAATCATCTCCTAGCTTAGAAGAGTGCTAGAATAATGATGTAAGTAATAATAGTCTGTGTTTCATTTACTGAATCTAATTTAGAGTGCAGATAAAATATATATTTTTTATACTGTCAGTCAAATATTTTCAGAAAAGACTTCCACGCCATGCTAAAATACTGGTACATGCTATAGGTAGCCAGAGTGCCAACATGTTTTATCATCTCTCTTGAACTTTGATACTTATATACTAGGTAGTTAGCCAGTATGTACATCTGTACTGGGACAGCCAACTCTGGTCAGATCTCATCATCATTTAAACTAGAGAGGGTTGAGCAAATATTACAATTGGCATTGACTTGAAGCATATTGTAATTCAAGTGGTCTGAGAGAACATGTGGTCTACACCTCTTCTTGGCTCTCTTCTCAGGCTTTAGAAAAACTAATGCCTTAACAGGAGCCTACACTTCAAAGCAACCCAAAAAAGAAAGACAGACTTATCAAATGAGGGTCTAATAGAGAGTTTGAACAATAGACAAGGTAAAACACTTTTAGCCTTCTCAGGGTTTCTGCAGGTATCAGCAAATCTAATTTAATGCTTTTTAATGCCACTTTAAACAAATTTAATGCCCATGTCCAACTGCAGATACAATTTTTTATTTATTTATCTTATACATATATATATACATATATATGTAGACAAAATTGTAAGCATTTGACAATGCTAATCTTGAATATTTGAGAAAATCTAAATTTACATTAACTGTCACTCTATAGTGAATTAGAAATGGCTCACAAGCTGGTTTACAGTCTCAGAATTTATTTGCACATTTCAAAAATAACAAAACCAGCCTGAAGAATGATGTGAAAAACTAACTCTAACCTGAAAAGGCTGGAGGCAGTCACTGTAGCGGCAGGTGTGGTGGTGGTAGCAGCAGCAGCTGCAGTTGTGGTGGCGACAGCAGAAGTTGCGTTGCTGGTCACGGCAAAGAAATTCAGCACAGTTAACTGCTGCCTGCCTTAAATCGCCGACTTGTGACTATCTGACAGCATGTGTGATTTCACCGCATTGACGCCCATTGTGCAAAGTTTGAAGATCTTTTTGCACACGCTGCAAAATGCCTCTCCGGGTTTACCGTCGACGGGCTTTAACCAGGTTCTGAATAGTTCCTCATCCAACAACTTCTGCTGAAACTTGCATTTTCCCATTTTTCCGACATTTGCTAATATTCCCTCCGCTCTTTCGCCACAGCATGAGCACCCTCACAGCACGTTGCATTCCAAGCATCCGGTGTTGTGACTTCATGCACCGGCCGTAAACAATAGCCAATTAAGGGGTTCTGCTGTCCACCGGCCGTAAACAATAGCCAATTAAGGGGTTCTGCTGTCACATTATACTTCCGATCAAAATTATTAAATGTTTATATAATCAAAATAAATCGTGAATAACAATGTTTTTTTTTCCATCAAGTGTATTTAATTTTTTAATGCTTCTGGACATTGAATTTAATGCTTTTTAATGCCATTTAAGGCCTTAATTTTCGCAAAATCTATTTAATGACTTTTAATGCTTTTTAATGACCCGCGGAAACTCTGCTTCTGCTAAATGGGGCCTATAGCAGCTTCAAGTTATGTTAATGTTGTTAACTTTAGCTAGAGTGTTGAATCACAATGTTTCCTCCTCCTCACTCTCCTCTGCAACACACCACCTAGCCGGGAGGAGGGTGGGCAACAGCTGCTGAAATAGAACCCCAGTCAGCTGATCCTGCAATACAAATCCAGCCAGCATAAACCCCAGCTCTGGGTACCGGACAACCCTTGACTCCTCACCAGATCTGCAAACATTCTGTTGCTGCCATTACACAGGTTAGACATGGTGCTGCCACTGGCCACCAGCCAGCTGTGACACACAGCACTGGGGGATTTGTGCTGGCTGAATTTCAGCTGCTACAGCCGCCAATCAGGCTGCTGCCTGATCTTTTCCTGGTGAAGCAGTCCACAGCTGCAGGGGACAAGGTAGAGGGACAGTAGGGTGGACAGCAGTTAATTTTTGTCTCATGTGTGTTCAGAAAGCAGGACAAGGAGGGCCTTTCTTTGCCCTCTTCCAGATTTCTGCCCTCTCCAACTTTAAGAAGTTTAGTTTTGTTAAAAATTTATAAGACTTCAAAGATTCATTGATGCCCCCACTAGACATATCCACCTACAAGCAAAAGCTGAAACACACCACTGAGCACATTCACATGCCCACTAGCATCCTGGTTGTGATCATATTCAGGATATGATATGAGCATGGCATAATGTTATTCATCTCCCTGCATACTATACTCTAACATTATACAGATTTCAGGTCATATGTGTGCAAGACGCAGATGAAAATGAACTTACAATAGTTTCTGGCTGCCTGAACTTTGCTGGATGTTTTGCTCTCTCCATCTGATCACTAGTAATAAATAATAAGAGGGTCATGATGTGAAACAGTAAGTACATAATAAATACTTTGATTTAAATATCAAGAGAGAATGTCAAACACTGGCTTCAGGTTTAAATGTGAAGATTTGCTGATTTCTTTATTTTATTTTTATCATTAACATCAGTGTAAATTGTTTGGGATTTTGGACTGATGGTCAAACAATGCAAACAAGTGCTTATATCTTTATAGGCTAAATACATTAGACAGCATACTCTGCAATCCATTCATAACCAGGATATTTGTGTGACTGTAAACACACTCATTGTCTGAGACATAGTAGTAGTCATCATGTCAGGGCCTCAACAGCTGATTACAGCCAAACTTTTGCGTCATTGTAAAAAGGCAGTGGTCATGGTTGTCTGATCTAATCATCTGTAGACCTTACTCCATCCAAAAAAGCATTCACCAATCTTATTCCATTATGAGTTCTTTAATGCCGAGGCCCTTTTAAAGATGATGGCTGAAAACAAGCAGGGAGGGCCCCGAAAGTTCAAGCAGACTTTGATGCTAAGTAAAGGAGGAGTGCTGGAGGGAGCTATGGATTCAAGGGAAGGCTAATAGTCTATTATTGTGTGGTTTTCCTTTTAAAAGTTGGTATATGGGCTAATGGCATGCAGCTGGGGAAAGTTTTTATGCTGATGACAGTGTATAGTTTCAAGTATAAGTAAAGAAGTAAACAAGAGAAGTGCTGAGCCATGAATGAATTAGCATTCAGGCCGGCAGACAGGCAGGCTGGACCAAGAACACACACATACACAATATATAGTCAATAAACACATCATATCCATACCAATATCCCAGTCCAGTCACCAGGGGAAAATGATGGCATTGTTCATTTCTGCAAACCACGGATACGTAACACTTGTACATTTCTTACCTATCATATCAGTGCTTCTTAAATGATGTAGTATAGGAGCTGCTATCAGGCGATGGAAGGGATGGTGGATGGCATGTCACCTGGAAGACACACCTGCCAAGCCAACCTTGTCTCACTACCAACTCATCAAATACCAACACTTCAACAGTGGCCCTCGACGTCAGACACGGACAAACAGAGGCACCCTTTAGGTCTTTAAAAAGTAAGAAAGTCTGAGCAGGGTGAGTGAGAGGGGAGGTGGTTGGGTCAAACAACCTCTATCTTTCACCTGGGAGCCAGCTGTTCATGTCACGTATGAAACCAAAAGTCAGCCAAGGAGGATAGTGCCAGAAAAGCAGTTGTTTTTTACAGAGACACTGCTGCGTTTCCAGCAGGGATTGTCCCCCCTTAGCCAGCTGTTTTAAGCCAGAACATAATCCTTTTCTAACCATAACCACGGGATGTTTTCTCCCAAACCTAGCCACATGTTAACCACAGCCTTGGTGAAATGTTAAGTTTCAACATATTCTCCATATAAATCACACAAATGTAACATGTTTGCAGAAACGTACAATTCCAATATTTTCCCGGAGTCTGGGTTTAATATTCACACCGCCACCACAAATGCAGAAGACTAATCCTGTCTTAACAAGCACGGTATGAAAAACGAATACAATACAGTTTAAATGAAGCATGCCTTATCATCTCATACAAAGACATATTTACAGTGCATACTACCATAATGTCTGCCAGTCAGAAAAACGATGCAGCCATAGAAACAAAATTCTTATTGTATTTACAGCAGAAGACATGTACTACAACACTAGACTGACACTTGAAAAAAAAAAAAGAAGAAAGACAGAAAAAATACTCAAGAGTTTCTGACACAGCACCTGCTTTGATGATAGGTATGTAACTGATCAGATTTTCACGTAGTTTTCTCAATCTTTGACCTAAACATTAAATCTAAGAAAGCTATTGAGTTCATTGTGTTGTGTTGAGAAAAACAAGAAGAGATGCTTTGGCAAATGATTTGTTTGTTGTCATGGCCAAATCTTTGTTGAAAAGTTTGATCTGGACATCTGTGATGTTTCAAATTGTTGCTGAAATGGTGACTTTTGTTCATACCCTGTTTTGTTTCCATAAGCTGGGTCCACCTGGCAAAACAATCCACTACAGGTAAGATGGCTTCCCATGCTTTTCAACCAGGAAGTGGAAGCGGCCAAGTGCCAGTTTTTTTGGTAGTACACCAAACATATGTATACACACTTAAATATTCAATTTTATTTGCTTAGTAGAATTAATATGTGCATGATGGGCATATAAAACCCCCCTGCTGGGTCACTGGTGCATTCATGGTGTGGAGTCCAGGCCTCACCTACTGATTTAGGTTTTCTTTTCCTTATTTTCTTTTCCATTTGTTCTGTCTCTTATACCTGTCTGCAAGGTTAAGTCTTTGTCCTCAACTTAAATTAAGCCACATGATTGTGTTATCTTTCCTCAATTTCAGTGGAAGTGACGTCACTGAAAGGTAAACACTGCAAAGACTTTATACAGACATGTATTTTAGGGTCAGAGATGAAGGGGTTAAGCAACCTTAAGCAGCACACAAAAAAGGCTCCCAGCAGGCAAATCACACACAAATGGTGCTTGAAAATAAAGACCTTGTGAGAAATCCACGCAAGAGAAATTAAATATTTTAGATTTGCCTTCAGGTGATTGTAAAATACACTTCACCCAGCCACAGAAGAGCTTAAGTGCACAATACATCTCAGTTGTTGCAACCGGAGCAGAGCGTATAAAGTTTAACATAGCAGTGCAACGTGTGAATAGTTCAGACTATTTGTCAGTGAATAATTGCTACAATACCTCAGGACACAAGCCTTGACACATGCCTTGATTCGCTTGTCACCCACTGATCAAAGTGAAGGGTGATCCCAAAGTTAGCAAGCGGAGTTAGCCTCCCATTGGGACCTGCCCAAGTTCACTTAAGGTGGACTGTTAAGAGGGATTATCTTTTCTAACTGTAGTTACAATCTCAGCCGCTTGTAAACAGGAGGAGAAATGTGTGGCTGCTGAGTGTCTCCTAAGTCAGCTGTTGTTTAATTCATTTATTTATTTATTCATTATGGGAATTTGTCAATAGCGTTTCATATTTAATTAGATTTATATATTCAAGAATACATGTTATGATGGCAAGAGTAATATAATGTTCAGTTTCACATTCAAATTTGTCTTTGCAATAATCAAAACATTAATATATCATACTTAATCAGACTTTATGTCGTTGACTGTTTTAAAAAGTATTGGTTCCCTATTTAGGCACCGACATTGCTTTTAAAGAATAATGTTAGCATTGGTATCTGAAAAAACCCAAACGATACCCATACCTACTCTTTAGCTGCTTGCTTTTTATGTCTGAGCTTATTTTCTGAAAACAGCTGCTGGAAGTGAGCCTGATGAGACTGACTGAACCACACAGCAATGCTGGCATATCAAAACTGTGAGCCACAAGCGGCTAAACAGCTATGTAGAGCTGTAGAGATGGTGAGAAGTCAACACTTTTAGCAACCCATACCTTAAGCTAATTCTGCTCCAATGTTAATTCAATACATTTTGACAAATGAAAGTGAAACTATTGCTCATTGTTATGATGATGCTGTAAAGTACTTCATGTGCATGTAGGAGAACATTACAAATCTACAGTATGCTGTGTATGTAACTGAAGGAATAAATAAAAAAATAAATAATCCCTCCCTCAATAAATGGAGGGTAAATAAATCCTTTTAAAGACCTGCATAATAAGACAGAGGGCCACAACTGTGACTCATTACTATTACCATCCTGTCACAGCAGCCTGTCTCACTGCACCGCTGCAGCTCATTAACCTCCCTCACATCTTCACTGCACCTCTCCAGCTGATTATCTCTCGTTGGCTATGAAGCACCAAAAACACACAGATTGCAGCTTCGAATGACGGTGCATAATACACACAGCTGTGCATCCACAGTCATCATATTAATGGGTTTGTCTACACATGCAGCTGCCATTTTGAAAGAAATCAATCAACATTTGGACGTCTCATTTGTTTCAAAAGGAGTTGTTTTGTTTTTACTTGTTTAGGATAGAGCTGCAACCAATGATAACTTTCATGATCTAATTGTTGAGTCTTTAAGATGGTAAAGCATCCATCATATATTTCCCCGAGCCGAAGGTGAGGTCTTAAAACTGTTTGCTTTGTCCAACCAAAAGTCCAAAAGCCAAATACATTCAAATTACAATTAAGGAAAACTCAGAAGAAAAGGATCCTGCAAATTGTCCTGCAAATCAGGCATTTCCATTTGATAAATGGCTTGAGCTACTAATCAGTTATGAAAATCAGCATAATGGACAAAAAAAAACAAAAAAAGAAAAGATAAAAGGGAGCCAGTGGTAGGTTACATTTAGCATAATGCAATGAGGAAAATGGTCGATGCTCTCAAAGATCCTAATCAAACTGACAACAAATCAAGTTGTAAATAACACCAAGTATTCTTTAACGGTTAAGTATACAATTCTGGAGAAAGGTTGTCATTCCCCATTCCCAGGCAGTGGTGGGCTGTCACATTACTTTTCCCAGTAAAAATATTGTAATCAATTACTACGAAAAGACAATGTAATCATTTTACAGTTACCACAAAAACAATTAACTTGCTACAACCTTACTTTTGTTGTCAATCCCCTACTAGTTTGAATTCCTACAATCAATCCCATGCCCAGATTCATTTTCATAATTGTCATGCATGCACATCACAAAGCAGCAAGCCGGCTTGGAGGAGAAGAATAGGGACCTGAAGTGGAATATATAAGAAGAATAGAGAGAAAGAGAGAGAGGCTTTAGTATGTGTGTGGATAAAGAAACTGTAAAATCTATTTTACACAGGTGACACCAGGGCCACAATGACAGGCAATTGAATGAACACTCTCCAGCCTGTGACATTATGTGGATGCATTCACATTCAATGTTAAATGAACACTCTCCAGCCTGTGACATTATGTGGATGCATTCACATTCAATGTTATTCGGCCTTCTGGATGCTGCAGTTTGCTCTCAGCTCATACGTGTAAGATGAAAACGCTTACATTCAACAGCTGGAAATATTCCTATTTGTCGGGAGGAAAAATGACAAGAACATTGTTGCTCCAGGAAGTGGCACCAAGACTCTTTCCACTGTAAAAAACACAACCTCAAACCTCCTGTGACCAAGAGCACAACAACGTAAAGCTCATCAAAATTCACCCAATCAAAGATGAGCTGCAGCACTACACTGATTAAACAACCAAAACTGGATTTTAATTGTGGACAGCTGCAGGCTAAAAGCAAAAAAGAACTAATGACGCTTGCCGCTGGATCCACAATTGACTCTCTATCTTTCAGACAGATTTTTGGAAAAATAACAGTCACAGGCAACAGAAGATCCCCAAGTAAAAATCACTTGGAAGCTATCTAGCCTTAGCTGTGCTAACTGACGATTACCCTGACACTCACACAGAGGTTCACATGCAAAGTCTGAATTTTGAGGAGAAAGGACGCAATTTTGTGAGGTGTAACATAAAAGTAATTTAACGACTTGTGGAGCAAAGTAATATTGGCATGAAAGTATAATTTAAGTAAAACTATTACTTTTGAAAGAGTAATGAAAAACAAATAACATTTTTTGAGTAACAAGCACAATACTGTTTCCAGGTCATCATATATTGATGCACCACCAACCCAAAGGGTCGGTATTTGATGACCCGGGACTCAACAATAATCTATTGCACGCTGCACTCATTTCAAACCTAACTTATCTACATTCAGACTACAGTGATAATGTCTACAGTTTCTAGGACCTTGTCTCAGGTTTTAATGAAAGCTGTTTTTGTTAGTCTGTCACGGAAATTTCAGTGGGCCAGGTAACATGAGCATTAATATTCACTGCAGCAATGAAGTAAGCACTGGCACTGTCAACTGAACAGGTGTAGGAGGACAAGTGCCTGTGACCACAATAAACCACGGTTTTTAGTGTTTCATCACCCAGATGGATTTTAAAGACATATGCATTAAAGCCATGATGGATTTTTTTGCTTTAAAACTATCTGTGAAAACAGATTCATTTACACGTATGAGCTGAGAGCAAACTGCAGCATCCAGAAGGCCGAATAACATTGAATGTGAATGCATCCACATAATGTCACAGGCTGGAGAGTGTTCATTCAATTGCCTGTCCTCGTGGCCCTGGTGTCACCTGTGTAAAATAGATTTTACAGTTTCTTTCTCCACACACATACTAAAGCCTCTCTCTCTTTCTCTCTGTTCTTCCTATATACTCCACTTCAGGTCCCTATTCTTCTCCTCACTCCCACTCTCGCTCTCCTTGGCATTATGTGCCCTCTGGTGATTGCTCCAGACATCTGAGAAGAGACTAGATTGAGTCTGTTTCTAGTATTGCAGTCAACTGCAGAATGCTTTTTAAAAAAACAGACATACCTGTTATTGTCTCATGACTTAACATATTCTACAAACACTTTTGGATGCCGTTAGCACTCGGCTAACCCTCAAGGAAGACCATCAAACCCGCTTACCGGACGCCGATCCAACTCACCAGGCCCAGTCTTTGGGCCTGTGCCGGTAAGTTTCGCTGATCAACTCTGGACCTGTGTGTACAGCCTTACTGTCAAGTCTACTCTCCGCTGTGGGCTCCCTCTGTGAAGCCCTCGTGAGTAAGTCTTGGTTGCTAGCGTGTCAGGTGACAATCACACTTTCTCCTTCATAGTTCTGTGTACTGGCAGTTCTTTTCTCTCTCCCGAGCATGCCTCCTCTTACCCTGGTGGAGCTTGAGCTGTCCAGTCTGAGATCGGAACTACACTCCATCGAGAGCCTCCTGGATGACGTTCTTCAGCGGTAATCCCTGCTCCTCTCCCGGGTGGACATGCTGCAGCAGGGGGCTCCCTGCAGCAGCGAGTGTCCAGCTGCAGATGCTCCTGGCCCATCGGACTTTCATTCTCCCTCCTGGGTGTCCGTTGTCAAGAAAGGGAAACAGGTCTCTCTCCCCCTTTTTGCTCCAGAGGAAAATGACGGCAATCCCATCCCGCTCCCCAATTTCTTCGCCCCGCTGAAGGAGCTAGCTGAACGGCCCCCTCCGGATCAAACAGCACCACCCCGCTCCCACAACAGGAAGCGTCGTACTCCTCCGACCAGTCCATCGATGTCTCAGGGTAAACAACCCAGACGCTCGTCCTCTCCACCGTTATCCAGTGTAGAATCCCGGCCTGTTTGCTCTGCCCCGCTGCCCTCATTCCCCCAGCCGAACGAAGGTCCAGTCTCCTCAATGGTGAGCGATGACGTCATCTGCACAGGTGACTCTAATCCCTCTTTAACTGTTTCCAATGCTCCAATCACGGGCCAGCAGTCTTTCTCACCTAAAATATCTGTCTATGACAGTGGCTGTGTGAATCATGCCCCTGAAATTCTCATAATAGGTGACTCCATCATTAGAAATGTGATTCTCCCAGGCTCCATCTCTTTCTGTCTTTCTGGTGGTAAAACTGAAGATCTCACAGATCTCTATCCCTCTGCTCACACTGTGCTATTACACACGGGCACCCGTGATGTCATGTCCAGACAATCCCTTAAACTTCACCATGATCTGGAGTCCCTGATCAACACAGTTGAAAGTCTTGGGAAAATTTGTGTTCTGTCTGGCCCAGTTCCCACCTTGTTGAAAAGTTCAGAACGCTTTAGTCGTCTTTTTAGCCTGCATATGTGGATGCAGAATTTTGCAACTGCCACTGGGCTAGGCTTTGTAAGCAACTTTGATTGTTATGAACTGTTCAAAACAGATGGGTTACATCTGAATAGGAAGGGGTCTGAAAAACTGATCCACAACTTCATAAATTTCGTTGCTTTTAGCCTGCAATGATGCTCCCTCCAACAAGACCCTGCCCAGACCATGATTTGCTCATCCAACAGTTCTGTCCCTGACAGTGTGGACAGTGCGGGTCTTGTTGCTGGTGTCGCTGGTACTGCTAGTGCTGTTGTTACTACTGATGATGCTGTCCTTGTGTCTAATTCTGACTCCCTTATTTCTGCTAGGATGTCTGAAAGACTTGGGCCTGCTTGTGCTCCTTCGTTTTCTACTATTCCAGTTTTAAGCACAGATTGGTCTGATAGACAATATAAACAAATCCTGCTCAGAAATCCTGACAATTTAATCAGGATTAAACCAACAGACAGCCAGGGATATGAGTCGCAACGGGTGGTTGTACCTTCACTCATTAAATCTCGGGTAGATTTTGTATTGCAAAAAGGGTTGGGTCTTATTCATATCAATGTGAGTAGCCTGATTTAAAAAATGGATTACATTAGTATCTGGGCTCTACAAACGAAGGCTGATATTTTTGTATTTTCTGAAACATGGCTAACGGATCAAGTGTGTGATAATGACATTACTCTTGATGGATATAATGTTTTAAGGACTGACAGATGTCAATCTGTGACTATTGTTAGCTCTGTGTCTGTCCCAAAGAATTTTGAATATTTGGCCCTAAGTGTCTCCTTGGGTAACAGTGCTAACTGTGAAAAACTGCTTGTTTTGGGGGTATATCGTCCTCCCTCTGCACTGTCAACTGCCATTTCTGATTTAGCTCATCTGATATCATCTCATCTTTCCTCAGAAATAATATTACTGGGTGATTTGAATCTCGACTGGCTTAGCAATACATCTGATGGTCTAAAAGACCTGTGCATTGACCTAAACCTCACACAATTGATTTCTGCTCCAACAAGACCTGATCCAGCTAACCTTGAGAAGTCCACCTTATTGGACCTCATTTTAACCAATAAGCCACATAATTTTAAAGCTTCTGGGGTTCTCCCCCTTGATTCTAGTGACCACTGCCCAATTGCTTGTGTCAGAAATGTTAAGCAGGAAAATTGAAGCCTTGTTTAATTGCTAAAAGAACTTTTAAGCATTTTGTGGATCATGAGTTTTTATATGATTTGTCTCTTAGTGATATCTGTTCTATAACTGCTATCCCTGACCCTAGTCTCTATATACAGACTCTACATTCAGTGAACGTAGAGTCTGTAGGCAAACCCCGAAGATCTTGCCTAGGGGAAAGAGCGGAAGAGCCCTGGTTTCCTGTGCTAGGCTGTTTGTAGTCTGCGTGATATTGATCAATCATGTTTGAGCCGGCTGCAGTTGTTGCCAGGTTAAATGCTCCGTGCAGTGAACTAAGGAGGCCGAACATAATTGGCGTCACTGCCAACTCTGAATCCATCGCAATGGTTCAGCATATTTGCTTAAATATAAACGGAAGTCGGAAACGGAAATTCGCCTCCTCAAACCGGAATGCCAAAAAATCGGGGGTCTGCCCCCAGAGGCTGTATTGCCGTCTGCCGGAAGTCAGACGCCGAATACAGCCGATGGGTTCCGAGAATGTCCCTGACCCTAACATAGCTTTAAATTATTTTGTCAAAACATTTAATTCCGTTGCTGATAAACACACACTTTTTAAGATATTGAGAGTCAAGAACAGAAGTAACCCCTGGTTCTCTCCTGAAATTGCTGCAATGTTGCGTAATGGGGACATCGCCTGTAATAGGGCTCGTGCCTCTGGACTGAGCAGTGATTGGCAGTATTTTCGTCATCACCGAAATAAGTGTCTTGTTGCAATACGTAAAGCTAAATCATCTTACTATGTCACATCTTTAACAGACTACTGTGGTAATCCATCAAAGTTCTGGAGAACAATCAAGACTCTCTCAAAGAGCCCCCCCTCATCCTTACCCGTGCAGATCTCCCTGTTTCCAATAAAAATGAATTATGTGACATTCTTAATAAATACTTTGTTACCGCAGGTCATATCTTCCAGAGCTTAGGCCCGAATGTACCAATCAGTAACTCTACATTTATGTCAACAAACACTGGACATCATAGTTTTTCTTTTAGGCCCTTTACTACAGTTGAGGTGTTCAATGCTCTCTGTAATTTAGATCCTAGAAAGGCTATTCTACAGTTGAGGTGTTCAATGCTCTCTGTAATTTAGATCCTAGAAAGGCTATTGGGGCTGACAATTTGAACCCACGACTCCTAGCACTTGCAGCACCTATTATTGTTGATGTCCTACTGTACATTTTTAATTTGACTCTCTCAACCGAGTGTATTCCTAACTTGTGGAAAAAAGCTTATGTAACTACATTACTACATTAAGGTGTTCCTTCAAATGAACTGAATAATTATCGGCCAATTTCAAAATTACCCTGTTTGGCAAAACTATTAGAATGTCTGATAAGTGATCAAATTTGTTCCTTCTTATCAGAACATCTCCCAGTCTGGTTTTAGACCTGGGCATAGTACTGTGTCAGCAACCTCAAAGGTCGTGAATGATATTGCACATGCTTTGGATAACAAACTTGATTGTGTTACCCTTTTTATTTACCTGTCTAAAGCTTTGATACAGTTGACCATGCTGTACTTCTAGAAAGTCTGTATAATATTGGGTTTGATAACAAGTCCAGTAAATGGATTGAGAATTATTTATCTTGCAGAACTCAAGCTGTGGCGGCTGATGGTTACCGATCGAATTTTCTAAATGTCTGTAAGGGGGTGCCACAAGGGTCTGTTTTAGGACCACTGTTATTTTTCTTATATATTAATGATTTTAATGTTGGTATCAAAAACAGTTTAATTCATCTGTACGCGGATGACTCAGCCATCTACTCAATTGCCCCCTCAGTTGATCTAGCTCTGCAAAACCTACAGTCTGATTTCTGTGTAATCCAAAGCACTCTTGCTAAACTTAAATCCAGGCAAATCGAAATATACGATTTTCACAAAAAAAACTTTCTGTTGATTTGAATAAGAGTGTCATAACTACTTTTGATGGGACTCCTTTAGAAAGGGTTTCCTGCTATAAGTATCTGGGCATCTGGATTGATGACAAGTTGTCTTTTAAACCACATGTAGCAGAACTTTTAAACAAGCTGAGGCCATTATTAGCATTCTTTTACACAAATAAATCTTGCCTTCCTTAGTACTGTAGGAAGCATATAGTACAAGCTACATTTTTATCAGTATTGGACTACAGAGATGTCATTTATATGTTTCTCCCTCTACACTAGAACCACTTGACACAGTTTATCACGCTGCAATTAGATTTATTACTGGTGATGGATGGGTTCATGACCCATCACTGCCAACTGTACCAAAATGTCGGCTGGACTTCATTGGTTCTGAGAAGAGAACAACATTGTTTACTGTTTATTTATAAGGCCTTTCTTCACCAACTACCTGTTTATCTAACAAATTTGCTTACTTTTAAGTTATTCAGTTACTCCACTCGTGCTCATAATCCCTTGACTCTTAATATCCCAAATGTTAGGACTGAGGTAGGAAAAATTGCCTTTGAGTATTTTGCACCATTTAAATGGAATAATCTTTTGTCACAGCTCCAGCTGGATGCCTTGATTCCCTTTAAATCACTTCAAGCATATTATCATGGATTCCATGCATTCTGAGTGTACATGTACTTTCTGAAGTTGTTTTTTGTATTACTGCTTTATGTTTACACCTTGCATGTATATTGTATTGATGAACTGTTTGTAATCAGTGCGTCATTGGAAAAGACAGCTTGCTCTCAATTGGCCCTCCCTGAATAAAGAAAGGTAAAAAAAAAAAAAAAAAAAAGTTTGCCTGACTCTCTTAATTCAGCATGACTGTTGAGAACTTCCATAAACTAATGGGCCAGTGCAAATTCACCTCCCCTTGTTACCCCTTTCTTTTATTTTTACATGCTCATTTCATTGCACACCTTTCATAATGCTTCTTTTCAGCTCCTGAACAACCTCTCGCTTGGCTCACTTCCCTGACCCCTCTCTAACGACACCTCTTGGTGATAGTGGCGAAAACACCAAGCAAGCCAAAGAAAGGAAGAAGAAATCTTTGCATTTACCTCATGTGACCTAGTGAAGCAATCTCCATAGCAAATCCTCCTACATTGAAACTTTACAATACTTTACGTTTTCATGACACTGTGCTTAACATTTGGTTAGGTTTAGGCACAAAAACCACTTGGTTAATGTTAGGAAAAGATCATGGCTTAAAATACCTGCATTTCAGGGCACTACCCCAGCAGTTAACACAGGGATGTTTGAGCAAAGTTTGTGGGTGTTGTAGGTGTAGTCGTAGGTGTTATACCATCCACTAGCCCCTTAAACTCCCAATGAGACAGTCAGCCAGTATGCTACGTCACTTTAGAAACCCTGAATGATACATATGAAAACAATGTAACATACTGTAAAATTTAAATTACTAGTCCATACCCATTGGTAGCTTTGTCACCTTCTACCTATGCCAATCCTCAATGCCTATGTGCAGTTTCACATAGATTGACCACGTCAGTGAGTAGAAAAACATGGGACAGACAGAATGACTGACTGACAGAATGACACACTGACAGTTTCCATGATTATGTACAGCATACCATACCATGACTTAGTCATACCAAAAATTAGANGCAATATTCATTGCCTTATAGAAGCTCAGTTTTAGTAAGTTTTCCAACTTTTGCCAAGAGGGAACTTTAGATATTGGTCCCTAGATTATGTTCACTGAGTTTCATGCAGATCGGTCAAACTTCCTAGGAAGAGATCGATTTTAAGTGTTTTTCAAAAAATTCAAAATGGCGGAAAATCTGTATCACCAGAAGTCATGGGTTCTTGAGGCAAACTTGTTCCTCATGAGGAGAGGCATCTCTGTGCAAAGTTTCATGTCTCTACGACATACGGGGCATGAGATATGCCCATTCAAAGTTTGCATTTTCAATCAGTTACTATAGCGCCCCCCTTTGGCTACCTGATGTAATATTGCTTCATTCGCATCCTCCCATGACCCTCTACCACTGTGCCAAATTTCACATGGATTGACCAAGTCAGTGAGGAGAAAAACGTGGAAAAGACACACAGACGCACACAGACAGTTTTCGTCATTATATAGTAAGAGAAAAGCCTAGTTCCAATTAAATACCTAGTCCCTGTTACTAGCCTGGTGTGGCTACACATTATGACTAATAAACACCTGTCTTGCCAAGCAGTTCATTTTTTGGATGTATAAAACCAGGCTGTTGGCTACCTCAAATTATGTATCCACCACTCGATTACCCTGTAAATTATTCATATTCCTTTAGCTCATAAGTAGGGATGTCCCGATCCGAATCAGCCACCGATATTAGCAAAAAACATGCATCAGATTGGACTGCGTGGAAAAATGCCGATCCCAGAACTCCGATCCAGTTGTTCAGAGAGTCCGATCCAGGTTTTCCGGCCAGCCCAGCGCTCCGCAATTCAAGCAGTCCATTCCAGTGAGCCGCTCCAGCACTTACTATCAATCCACCAGGCATGCAGACACACATGAAGGGAAGGGTAGGAAGAGTAACGGTCAATTTAGTTAACTGACTATTTGTTTTCTGCTCTGGTTTTTTGAGAGTGATATTTTTTATTTGGTTTACACTCTTACTGTTTAAGTAAAGAGCACTGATGGCATTGTTTTGGGCACAATTAGTGAAATTGGAGTCATGGATGGACTATTGCTTGTTTAAACAGTTGTACAATATTGTGTTTTTTTTATCCCCTCTGTTGGTCCCAGGAAACAGCAGCACCAGGCTGGCACTGACACTACAAAAATAACTGAAAAGGAAAGGCTGCATTGTTTGTTAAATGTCAACAATGTTTTGTGGTGTTAATCTATTTTTTATTTATTAGGGGGCCAAAGCACAAGTGTGTGGAGTCTGTCTGCTATTTTAATTTCAATGTTAGACATTTTAAAGATTTCTTGTGTTGATTTATTTTCTATTTATTAAGGGGCCAAAGCAGCCAAAGCAAACCAGCTATATTTTTTATTTAATGTTAATGTTCAAGTTTAAAGTTTGTTTATTTAGCCCTGTTAACAATAAACAGGTCAGTTTCTCATACCAACTGCTGTGGATCATTCTAACTAACCCGATTAAGTAGTTGTTCTTGTTAGAGTAATATCGCTTGATCAAACCTTTTTCTAACATGACTGACAACAAAATAAGTGAATATGTATAATACGCGCTTGGATCGGATCGGTATCTGTATCGGCCAAAACTCAAGGCTGTAATATCGGTATCGGATCGCAAGTGAAAAAGCTGGATCGGGACATCCCTACCCATAAGGGTTCTCAGATCAAAAGAATCAAAATATTTTTTCATAAAAATTAATCCAAATTTGAGTATTGTTTTAACAGGATAAAGTGGTGTTGTGTCAGTATGCCAGGTGTCACTATCCTCAAGTGCTGTACTTAATGTACCCTCTCTCTGCTGTGTTGTCTGTTGGAGCCAGATCAAATTAATGATTCATAATTAATATGTTTTCTGAAGCCTAATTTTAAGTAATATTCATACTGGTTTAAATAAACAACTTGATCATATTTCATACAGTTTGTGTGAACAGAATTAAAGGCCTTTCCCATATAGATGCCTGTCCCAAATGTAGGCCTGTTGAGCTCAGTGATTTAAGAAAATAATACATTATTTGAAGTTGTACGGTATGTGTCACAGAAACATGCCAACATTTTCTTCTGCCAATTGCTTTTTACTGAGACTTTGATGTGGTTCCAGCCTGGGTTGTACCACCAAAACAGCAGTGGGCTGTTTAAGTAATTTCCATGTACAAGTTCTTGCATTAAGTTATTACAGAGTACTAGAGTAAAAAACTAATCTAATGTAAGCATAGGAATGTAAATTGGCCAACAATGGAAAGTAAGTGCAATTTGAAATTCATTTATAAAACAACCAGGCTTCGATTAGCCAATTAATCATTAAATTAAAAGTTAACATACAGGGAAAATCTGCAAATTTTCTGTCACTGCCATTGTTGTCTGTTACTCAGGTTAGACACAGCACTTAAGGACTGTCTCTGGAGTAGCTCTCCTACCAGTCAGTTAACATCTGCCCGACTAACATGAGCTAATGCTGCAGCCGCGGCTAACATCCAACACTGAGCCATTTAACAGTTCCAGCAAACTCACACCAATGCTGAAACGGTTCGTCATTACACCTGTAGATAAGCATTACATAACGTTAGCCATGTGGTGCTAACAGTAAGCCCACCAACTGTTCCCTGGCAGGCTGTTTGCCAATGCCGAGCTCACATTCCTGCAGCAGTAGTTTCATGATAATCACAGGGCGAGGAGACGCTGAGCAAAGCAATACACTACATACAGCTCCACAATTTATAAGATTTTACTCATTTTGAATTATAAATAATAAATCATGTTCACATGGGGAATACATGAGGCCTTTACATTGAACAAATACTGACATACAAATCAAGTACTCATACCCATCCGTACACAAAAAGCAGTTATTCTTGCCAAGGCGTAGAAAATCGCGTCCCTGCGATTTTAGCCAAAATTGTGCCACCAACACCATGAATTTTAAGCCACAACAGGATCTTTATCTGCCTAAACCTAACCATATGTTAACCCCCAGGAAGTCAGTATGTAAACTGTGAGAGATGTTTACAATGGACAGGTCGCTGACTTCTTTTAAGTGATGCCACCATATGTGCCACCATAGAGTATCCTCATTCTCTTTTTCCTTAAAAATAATCTTTGGATGGAGACTGAATGTACATTCCTTTCCTGAACACACACTTCACACACACACACCCTCACCCTTTCCTTTTATCTCTTACAGCATCTTTCTTCTCTCCATCTCTTCTGTCTCTGTATGTCACACCCTCCCGCTTGCTCTCTCTTTGACATGAGAAGTCCATTCCATTGTCTCTCTGTCAGCTGACACTGTGCTCCATGACAGTCAGTCTGCTTACACCCACTATCAGACACAGCCTCCCCACACCACGACTACAGTGGTATAGTGTGTGTGTGTGTGTGTGAGAGAGAAATACCGGCTAAGTGGTGTGTGTCTTTGTTGGTTGGTCTGAGTGCCCTTTGTGTGTGTATCTGTCTATGTGCCCCAGTGTATGTGTGAGTCAGGGTAAGTGGTGCATGCCTTTAGGTTTGTTTTGAGAGCACCCATGCATTCATGACTCTGTGAGCGTGTATATTTATATGTGTGTGTGCATGTGTGTGTTTGTCAGATTGATTCTGTGTTGATTTCTGCCATCTCTTCTTCATGAATGATTCAAAGGACTCCAAATAGGAAATTGTCTCCCTGACCAGCCCACTTTCCATCTCTATACCCTTCTCTTCTCTTTCACACTCTCACACACACACACACACACACACACACACACACACACACACACACACACACACACACACAAAATGAGACTCTCCATCTCCTTCGGCATATGCCACTTTGGGAGCATGTATAAATGAATCTGTGTGTGAGTGAGCCTCCATGCTTTCAAGCATACATTCGCGCGCGTGCGTAGATTCCCGTGTATGTGTGTGTGTGTGTGTAGCTGATCAGAGAGGTGGCCCGAGGCTGTGGCCGGATCAGATTGAGTTGGCGGTGCAGAGCAGAGAGCAGCGATCAGGAGAAGATGCTCAGCCTTAATCTGATTGCGGCTCCAAACTCTGCACACTCGACTGGCAGAGAACCACTGAGGAGAAGTCTGGGACCACAGACACACACACACACACACACACACACACATAAAAAATCCAAATAAATGTGCTGTTTACCAAAACATTGCATGGGACTAAAACTATCCCTGATGCAGTGTTTGCAAGATATTCAAGTTGCCGTGACAAGAGGAAAACAAAAAATCAGCAAATCTGAGAAGCTGAAACAGAGTTGTTTTTGTTCTTTTTTTAAAGTATCTTAAAATTTTGATGATAAATGATGGTAAATATATTTTTTTTGTTGATGGATTAATTGATCAATTGTTAAAGCTTTATATGTCAACACTGATAAGACTGGAAGAGAGATCAGGGCTGTCAACAGCTCTGCTGGTGAATCCCAGCACCATTCTGTAATCAACCAAAATGCTGTCATTGTACGTTTCAGCAAACCACAGAAACATTACATTTGCATGTTGTTATGTTGAGAATATGTTGAAACTCTACCTTTTAACAGTGCTGTGGTTAATGTGTGGTTAGGTTTAGACACCAAACTACTTGGATATGGTTAGGAGAAAATCATGTTTTAGCTTAAAATACTCAGTTTTGGTGGCTGGTCCACCTCCCAAAGACAATGTCAGCTGATATGCTACATCACTTTCGAATCACTGATATGATGCATATGAAACAGAGTTTACGCTAGACTCTTTTTCTTTTTCTTTTTTTTTGGGATGGCCAATATAGTCATGAATATTCCAGAATTCTGGTCACATAAAACAACAACCGGACATAAGTTTTAAATAGCTGTATAAAAGTCGACATTGACGGCAATAAAACATTTCAAATTAATTGTTTGATAACAAGCTAAATGAAGAAATGGTCAGTAGAAGATATTGACTAACCACAGGTTTAGGCGCAGAGGCAATGGAGGGAAAGGACTCAGTGCGCCAAGTGTCACCATAAATCACCAAGCCCGCAATCTACCATCTGGTTCGCCATGGTGGAGTGAAGCATATCTGGAGTCTGATCTACAAGGAGACCCACGGTGTTAAAGGTCTTACTGGGTAACGTGATCAGTGATGCGGTCATCTTACTTCACCAAGAACGAAGAAGACTGTGACTGCTGTGGATTTGGGTTTTGGCAGGAATGCACTCTGTACGGCTTCAGGAGATAAATAGGTCCATCCATAATTGAAACCCTAAATTTTGGTCTGCAAAATATAAATTTATATTGAAAGTTGTCGAGGCAATATATCTCATAGATCACACAATATTAGGGTATTTAATATGATATGGATGGATTTTTTTCTGCTGCACCCTGGTATCAAACGCTTAAGTGAAACACATCAGTGATTTACAGAAATGTACAAGGCCAACATTTTCTTCTTGCAACTGGGCTGTCGTAAAAGCTGAGTCTGTGTAAAGCATTTACTGTCTTACCAGAATAAAGTTAATTTATTATGGGTCCCTGAACTATCCATCTATCCATTAGTTTGCTCTCTAGCTTGATTAATATCCTTGGAGACCATAAATACTGTAATATTGCATTATTAGAAGAGCACAGGAGTGGTTTTGTGCATTTGGAGAAAATGAGAACTGAATCAGATTTGAGGTTTATTATATAATCAATCACTTTGCTTTGCAAAACAAAACAAATTGTTTAGAACAGATCTTTCATCCGCCTCTCCTCCATCACCTTGCATTTGTCTTCTCTCATCTCTTCTCTCCTGTGTAGTCCTTCATATACCTCTCCTCTACCCATTTTTCTAGTCCTGTCCCATCCCTCGTCCCTTCTTTTTGTGTCATCCTCTTGTCCTCTTTACCCCTCTCTTCATCTTTTCTCCTGTCCTTTTCTCCTGTTTCCTCTGTTGTCCCACGTCTTGCCTGTTGTCTCCTCCATCATACTTCTCCTTGCCTTGTTTTATATTTTATGCTCCCCTATTTTCATCCTTCCCTCCTCTGCTCATTCCCTCATTCTTACTCCCCCTCCTCTCCACCCCTTCATCTCTCTCCATCTCGTTATCTCTCCTCCCATCTAGGTACATGACATGCACGCATGATGTACTATATAAATCTTGTTGGTTCACGTGAGCATGAGACTGCTTTGAGTGTGTGACACCAAAATGAAAGGTTAGAGCAAAATAATGAATATATTTTCTGTTCTAATAAGACTGGTGGGTCCCTGAGAAATAAGCACGTGTAATGCCTAGATCACTATAAATAATGGAAGTCCTGCTTTGGGAATTGAAACTGAAATGGCTTTTAATAATAATACGATCTCTCAATATATTAGTATATAAGAAATCAATGCAACGATGCATTCTGCATGAAAGAGAGTGACTGGTGCTCTGAATGTGTGGAGTCATCTACAGTACGTAACTGTACAAAATAACCAGAAGATAGATCGCCCAACATACAAAGCACCAGGCCTGGAATTTCGTCATTTTAAGGGCAAGGCCACTTGGCCTTCTGTGCTGTCAATTTTTTGAGGGCACAAAGGCCAAAAGCCAGGGCAGCAAGGCCATAAAATAAAACAATGATTTTAAGTCCACGTCCATAATGAATTTAATTCAAGGACTAAAACAAGCTCAAGTAATAATGTGATTTATTTAATAGTACTAATAAACCCACTGTGTCTTATATAGAACAACCAGGTTTATGTATTTATAAGCAAACAACCTTAAATACTTTTTGAGTGTACATGATAAACTGATTCACTGAACAAGACTGGCTTACAGTTATTTTTGATGTGTTGTTAGATAGCTAACTACGTGAAATTTGTGAGGACAGCCTGCACCTGTGAATATGTACAAGAACGAATATAACGTTACACTACCTTAATAGGAGTAGCCAAAAATTACCTAATTTCAGACTTTGTACAAAATCAAGTGATGGCTCTGGCGAAGCGCCATGAATATCACAGTTACCTCCACTGACAGAAATAGGATCATCTATCCTAATGGTTTCAACCCAGCCCTGATTTGCAGGCTAATGTAGAAAACAGTAGGTGCAGCATTATATGCCACCATTTTTGTCTTGCCCCTTAGTTTACAGATCTCCAGCTGGCAGCAGTGAGAACAGTGGTTGATAATGGAATTATTAAATCATAAATCAAACTGGGAAATGCAAAAGTATCAAGAAACTTAATGCATTTGGTTGAAGGAGAGTGCCCATAAGCTTGCTTCTGAATTCCTTAGGCTTAACAAAGACAATGGTAAGATGTTATCTTTACTGGATTTTCGTAGAGAAATGTCAAACAGGACATAGCAACAAAGATGACTAATTATCTCCACACTTCTGTCTTTCTTTAAAGCTGAGCCTCCTGCAAAGTCAGGAGAATCTCTGTCTTTAGTACAGAAGGTCCTGGTGGGGTTTCAAGTCCAGTCAGAGGTCACTGGGTCAGGGAGGCAGCATGAATATAGGCCGAAATAGGCCAATGCTGCTCACTGAAGAATCGCAAGGTGCAGGCGAGGAGGGATCTTAGCATCCACAGGGAGTAATGTGACGAATAGTTTAATTTTACCACAAGAGGAGAGGAGACAGCTGAGCTTGGATGGGGAGGCGGAAGATATTCAAAAGGCACAAGTTTTTCTTGGTAACTAATGGCGTGTGTCACATTTAGATTTAAAACATGTTACCAAAACAGGCCCACACTAGTGGAAGCCTTCGGGGAGGGAGAAGAAACATTAAGATTGCATTGCTGCACATATTTTAGCTTAATATGCCATATGGTGGGCTGTTTCTCCTCCACCATTAGACCCTGATGAATACTGCGATCACTGACATACATCAGTTATACAATGTTGTTGAAATGTTTTCCATTTATTTAATTTAAAAATGGTGCCTTTTTATTTATCATTATCATTTTATTTTCATTTGTCATCCCTTGCAGCAGCCACATGCTGTACAGCTTGTCTGTTTTGTAACCCTGCTGTTCACTGATTGAGTTACTCTGGACCCAAAGATTAACACATGACGCAGCGTTCCTGTTTAGCTTCAGGGCTGACTCAGGTGCAACACTGTCCTAATCTACCTGTGAAAAGATCAAAGCAACAACAACACTGACTTGTGTTGACCTGCTCTGCACACAGAGAACAGCACTACAGCCTGGTGTTCTCATCATACGCTACAAAGTCAAGAGTGAGAAGAAAAGAGTGAGCGGGAGGGGGAGCGTTAGCAGACACAAGCACAATTCAAGGTGAAGTTTTAAAAGGAAACCAGTGTAGAGGAAGTAGGCGACCCCCAGGATGAACTAGAACAAAGGACAGCCTGGCTGTTATCTGCCCTGGATGGGAGCTGCAGTTTAACAATTATTTTCCATAGTGCACTAAATTATTGATGATTTAAAAAATCCTCACTAGCTTGATAATTCCACTTGACTGGCACACTGGCAGAGAGATATACAAATAGCACCTGGACTGGCACTTAACTGCTAATGCTAATGAATTTGAATTTCTGATATAATTTAGTCCTGAAACTCCACAGCAGCCAACCCTGGTGGTATTTTTCTCACCACAAGGAGATAAATACCTGCCATCTAAATATCTTTTTTTTTTTTTTTTTAAATTCATTCATCAAATCATTTTTAAACAACCCTCCAGCTTTACTCTTGGAAAATAGCTTTCTGGGTAAAATGCAGATTAGTTTTTAAAATCATTTTCATGAAGGTGCCAAAATCAAAATCAAAAATTTTAGTTAGGAAAACTGCACCTACAGTAGCTCTGTGGAGCCCAACCTGGGGTTTGGGAACTATTGGTAGGTCCATAATAAATCTGTTAGCAGATCTGTCACTGTAACTCTGGGGTGTCAAACATACAGCACAGGGGCCAGAACAAGTCCACAAAAGGGTCCAATCCAGCCCACTAGATGATTGATTTGCACATCTTATATTGATACACTTGTGAAGGTTAAGAAGTGTCAGGTTTCAGGAGCAATTTAAACAGTGAGTAGATACTTCATGTAATATGCTTCCTCAGAGGCTTTTTCACCCTGACCAGAATACAGTTTTCTGAAATAACAGTGAGTACTTGCTGTTACTAAATTACTGTCAGCCAGCAGCTTCAGTACAAAATAATCTATAACAGACTTCTGTATTAAAACAATATGGGCGGAACCCTGTTGCTAAGGCACTGACTTTACATACTTCTTCAATAGCTTCTTCTTTAATGGGAGTGGAAAAAATGCACATGTAATGAAAGTGAGTAGTAGACTGACTGAATGTAGAAAAATTTAAACTTACTGTTGAATTTCCACAGATTTGTCTTAGGATATTGAGGGCTGTTCATTAAAGATGCACAATATCTGATATTTACCGACTAATTTTGGCCGATTGTCGAGGCCGATAGCAAATATGCATACATTTTCCCACCCAATTGCAGAGAACATAAAGGGCTCTAGTTTCGCAGACTGGGCAAGGCGGGGGCGCAGCGCACCTGCGCTTCGCCAACTGGGTGTGGCCAGGCGGATTTTGCTAGTTTGGCACACCGTGTGCGCTGGCGCAGCTACTCCTCTATCCCACCTCCGTCCCTCCAACCCGCGCAAGTCGGAAAGAGGGAGGAGAGAAGGCGTGGAGTGGGTTTTACACACATCACACCAATCAAATGAGCCCCTCTCCTCGCCCTTAAATGCGCCGCGCGAAGGCGTAATGAGAGTTTACTCAATTCGCCATGGCAGAGGAGAGCAGCAGCGTCAGACAGCCAAACTTCTCCCAGGAGGAAACTGATGTTTTGGTCCGGGAGGTCCAAGCTCGCAGTGTCCGAATATTTGGAACTGCGAGCAGACCTCCACGGGCTGATGATGCAAAGGTAGCCTGGGAGGAGGTCACCACAATTGTAAATCAGTGTTGCGTTTCTCTCGTGCGCGCGCGCTCTCTCTTTCTCTCTCGCAGTCTCACTCTGTTTCTTTTCTTTTGACTTTTCTAAGATGACAGATGCTGAATATATACTCCCTATCTGATGCTG